>NW_028270147.1:127436542-127670318 GCF_037043375.1 Chiloscyllium plagiosum
AATGCACTGTCACCAGCCGCCATCCCCTCCCTGCGTGCTCAGAGGGAAACTTTGGGGTCTCAGGATTTTCAGCTCAGCACCGAGGAAAATACAGGTTTAAAATGTGTCCTGTTGGTGAGGTTCTCACTGTCGGTTCTCTTGGCTCAGGACAGGTCTGTGAGAAAGTGAGGACTGCAGATGCTGGAGATCAGGGTTGAGAGTGCTGTGCTGGAAAAGCGCAGCAGGTCAGGCAGCATCCAAGGAGCAGGAGAATCAACGTTTCGAGCATAAGCCCTTCATCAGGAATAAGACCTGTGGGCCGGGGGCTGAGAGATAAATGGAATGGGGGTAGGGATGGGGTGAAAGTATCTGGGAATGTGATTGGAACAGGCCTCTCTCTGGAAGCTCTTGTTCAGATCGCGTTTGGTTGGTGTTCCTGCTCTCGGGTGTCCTTTGTTGCGATGATGCTCTTGGTTTGGTTTCTGGATGCAGCTTCTCTGTTCAGCCTCTGTGGTTCTTGGTTCTGAAGCTGCTTGTTGGGGCTTGCTGAAGCTGTTCCTGCAGAAACTTGTTGTTGAAAAGGCTCGCCCTCAGATTAGGGCTGGCTGTTATACCGACTGTGTGCCCCGTTATCGCCCCTCAGATCTGTGTTGGCCAATGTGTTTCTGGTGTTCCCTTTGGGGTCAGTTGGCTTCCTGACAGTTAAGAGTGTGTGTGAATGTATCTTGATTGATGTTGAATGCTCAATATCCCTGTGAATAAATATTGATTGTGTTGAATGTCCAGTATCTGTACAGGTTCCAAAATGTCTGTGTTAGTAGGCCGAGGTGTAAAAGTGAGGTTCAGTCTGGAGAATGAGTTCTGGTTGGTGTCTCTTTCAGGGTTGAGGTGTGAACTGGAATTCCAGGCAGAACAATGGTTCCAGGCAGCCATCTCCGTGTCTCTGTGTTTCCCCCGAGCTCAGCCCAGCTGCCTCTTTATTTTTAAAAGATTTTTAAAAATCCAGGGGATTAAATAATAGGGAATTTTGCTCAATCTACACGGGAGAACTCCAATTACTCTGACAGTTCAATCAATTGATACTCCAACAAATATTGAGCTTCCTTTGTCCTTTGTTACTTTGGCTTGTTTCTCTGGGTTTAACCCAAATGGGTTTTGTTTTATTGGGTCTGAATTACCTCCATCCACGTCATGTTTGATTAATGTGGAACATCCAAGTGTATCTTTTAAAGACCATGTATTAGTGCGGAATGTGGCCATTCAGCCCATCAAGTCTGCTCTGCAATTCCATCACAGTTGATTTGTTTGTCAATCCCATTCTCCTGCCTTCTCTCCGTTACCTTTGATCCCCTTACTAATCAAGAACATATCTATCTCTGTCTTAAATACACTCAAGGACCTGGCCTCCACAGCATTATGCGGCGATGATTAATCCACAGATTAGCCACTTTCTGGATGAAGGATCTCCTCCTCATCTCACTTTCAAAGGATGGCCCCTTCTGAGGCTGTGCCATCAGGTCCCAGTCTCTCTGCCAAGTGGAAACATCTTCTCCATGTCTCCTCTATCCAGGCCTCTCAGTATACTGTATGTTTCACTGAGATTCTCCCTCATCCTTCTAAACTCCATCGAGTACAGACCGAGTACAGGCCTCAACCACTCCTCATACAAACTTCTTTGTATTCTCTGAGCAATCTCCCTCTGTCCCTCTGTTAATCTTTCTCCAGATACAAAAATACAGTGTCTGAATTCTCTAATGTCTTTGAGTTTGTTCACCTCACAGGAGAGAGTTCACTTTGGGAATTGTCCAATTCTCTTTGGCTCTCACAGTTTTTCTCATCCCTCTCTGCTCCCTCACTGCTTGACACACCTGTACACAACTGAATGGTTTCTCAAAAACTAGGAGAGGAATTAAGGATCCTGCTTTCATCACGTGTTTACCTACAACTTGAAAGTTATTTTTATTTATTCATTTTGTGGAATGTGGGCAGCGCTGGATGGCCAGCGTTTATTGCTCATTCCTAGTTGCTCCTTGAGAAGGTGGTGGGGAGCTGCCTTTTTGAACTGCTGCAGTCCACCTGCTGTGGGCTGACTGTCAATGCCATTATGGAGGGAATTCCAGGATTTGGAGCCAGCAACAGTGAAGGAAAGCAATATATTCCAAGTCAAGATGGTGAGTGGCTTGGAGGGGAACTTGAAAGTGGTGCTTGGAACTTGAAAATATATCGGCTGCCTTTGTCCTTCTAGATGGAACTAGTCGTGTGTCTTGAAGGTGCTGTCTGAGGATCTTTGGCAAATTTCTGTAGTGCATCTTGTAGATGGTACACACTGCTGCTACTGAGCATTGGTGGCAGATGGCGTGGTTGCATGTGGATGCAGTGCCAAACAAGTGGGCTGCTTTGTCCTGGATGGTGTTAAGCTTCTTGGGTGATATTGGGGGCTGCACACATCCAGGCAAGTGGAGAGTATTCCATCACACTCCCAACTTGTGCCTTATAGATTGTGGACAGGCTTTCAGGAGTCAGGAGGTGAGGTACTTGCCGCAGTATTCTTAGCCTCTGACCTGCTTTTATAACCACAGTGTTTATTTGGTGAGTCCAGTTGAGTTTCTGATCAATGGTAACTCCCAGGATGTTGATAGTGGGGGATTCAGTGATGGTCACACCACTGAATGTCAAGGGGCGCTGGTTAGATTGTCTCTTATTGGTGATGGTCATAGATTGGCACTTGTGTGACATGAATGTTACTTGCCACTTGTCAGCCCAAGCCTGGATATTGTCCAGATCTTATTGCATTTGGACACAGACTGTTTTAATATCTGAGAAGTCGAAAATGGTGCTGAACATTGTGCAATCATCAGTGAACATTTCCATTTCTGACCTTATGGAGGGAAGGTCATTGATGAAGCAACTGAAGGACACGACCCTGAGGAGCTCCTCCAGCGATGACCTGGAGCTGACATGACTGACCTCTAACAACCATGATCATCTCCCTGTGTGTCAGGCCTGATGCTAACCACCGGAGAGTTTGCCACCAATACACACTGATTCCAGTTTTGTTCGGGCCTCCAACCATTTCTTGACATCATGTGGAGTGAATCGAATTGGCTGAAGACTGGTATCTGGATTAGTGGTGCTGGAAGAGCACAGCAGTTCAGGCAGCATCCGAGGGGCAGTAAAATTGACGTTTCTGGCAAAAGCCCTTCATCAGGAATAAAGGCAGAGAGCCCAAAGCGTGGAGAGATAAGCTGGAGGAGGGTGGGGGTGGGAGAAAGTAGCATAGAGTACAATAGATGAGTGGGGGAGGGGATGAAGGTGATAGGTCGGGGGTGGAGGGGGGGTGGAGTGGATAGGTGTAAAAGAGGATAGGCAGGTAGGACAAGTCAGGACAAGTCACGGGGACAGTGGTGAGCTGAAAGTTTGGAACTGGGGTGAGGTGGGGGAAGGGGAAATGAGGAAACGGTTGAAGTCCACATTGATACCCTGGGGTTGAAGTGTTCCGAGGCAGAAGATGAAAGCGTTCTTCCTCCAGGCGTCTGGTGTGAGGGAGCGGCGGTGAAGGAGGCCCAGGACCCCCGTGTCCTCGGCAGAGTGGGAGGGAGAGTTGAAATGTTGGGACACAGGGCGGTGGGGTTGATTGGTGCGGGTGGCCCAGAGATGTTCCCTAAAGCGCTCTGCTAGGAGGCGTCCAGTCTCCCCAATGTAGAGGAGACCGTATCGGGAGCAACGGATACAGTAAATGATATATTCCCTCCCCCACTCACCTATTGTACTCTATGCTACTTTCTCCTCACCCCCACCCTCCTCTAGCTTATTTCTCCACGCTTTAGGCTCTCTGCCTATATTCCTGATGAAGGGCTTTTGCCCAAAACGTCGATTTTACTGCTCCTCGGATGCTGCCTGAACTGCTGTGCTCTTCTCGCACCACTAATCCAGAATCTGGTTTCCAGCATCTGCAGTCATCGTTTTTACCACCTTGAAGACTGGTATCTGTAATGCTGGGCACCACTGGAGGAGGCCAAGATGGATATCCACTCGGCACTTCTGGTTGAAGATTACTGCGAAAGATTCAGCCTTATCTTTTGCACTGTTGTGCTGGGCTCTTCCATCATTGAGGATGGAGATATTTGTGGAGACTCTTCCTCCAGTGAGATCCACTCACAACTGGATGTGACAGGACTGCAATGCTTAGACCTGATCCATTGGTTGTGGGATTGTTTCATTCTGTCTATCACTTTCTGCTTATGCTGTTTGGCATGCAAGGAGTCCTGCTTGGTGGCTTCACCAGGTTGACACCTCATCTTGATGTATGGCTGGTGCTGCTCCAGGCATGCCCTCCTCAATTCTCCATTGAACCAGGGTTGATCCCCTGCTTAGATGGCAATGGTTGAGTGGGGTATACACTGGGCCATGAAGTTTCAGATAGTGCTGGAGCACAATTCTGCTGCTGTTGATGGCCCACAGTGCCTCATGGATGCCCAGTCATGAGTTGAGCGATTGGTTGTAAGTCTGTCCCAGTTAGCACGGTGATAGTGCCACACAAAACAATAGAGATTATTCTCAGTGTGAATGCAGGAGTTGATCTTCGCAAGGATTATGTGGTGGTCACTCTTATTGATACTGTCATGGGCAAATGCATCTGTAACTGACAGATTTCTAAGGATGAGGTCAAGTATGACACGTTTTATAAAACTGAACCACATCTTTACATACTTTTGGCTCAGTACAAGTGATTCTGGATGCCTGTTTTATCCAAATCCCCATGGTCCTGTCATAGGAATCTGATGTGCTCCCCACAATATCTCCCTATGATAGCTGGGTGGGATCACTAGCCAATGTCGAACCAACCATTCTTCATCTGGGGGTCAATAAGGAGGGGGGGTTTCCACTTCCTCATCAGCGCTCCATTCTGAAGGTAATAACACTCTGAAACCCCTCCAGCCTCGACCTCAGTATGAGCTGACTGTGCTCATTTATTTCATTCAGGATCTGCTTTTTGGATCTGCTGTAATTAGTGACATCATACCAAACACTCCACCCGGATTATCTTCACCCTTTCGGAAAGTTTCAGCGATCCTTTCACTTGCCTGTGGTGTCACATCAACCCTTATTGATGGATTTTGTTTAACCATTGCCCTGGTTACCTCACACGAAGGAGAGAGACCAGGAACCTGTTCCTGTCATTGTTCTGTTTCTTGGCCCTCCTTTGGACATTCTGTAATTATCGGGGAAGTTACTGCCTTTAGTCCTGACAAATCATTCCCCAGAAGGAAATCGACTCCCTCAACAGGGAATGTTTTCCCCACTCCGACAATTACTTCTCCTGATAACAAATCACATTCCAGTTGCACTTTATACAATTGAAGTGGAATATATTCTCCACCAATCCCATTGATTAATACCTTAGCTCCCATCGAGCTCTCCGGAGGGAAAATCAATTCTTTCTCCAGTAACAATGATTGTGTTGTCCCTGTATCTCTCAGTTTGGTTCTGGGTTTAGCTGAAGAAAAAGTGGTCACCGTTCCTTTTGATAAAAGTCCTGTCCACCTCTCATCTACCTTCCAACTTCCTTTACTAATGACAGAATTCACCTCCAGCCTTTTTGTTATAGTGACAGCTACAACCTGCTCCGTGGGATTATCTGTTTGTGTTCCCTTCTCTGACTCATTTTTACTAACTCCTATAAATCCCATGGATCTACCTCAGAACTTCCAACATCCCAAAAACACATGGCCCACCTTATTCCCAGAGAAACATTTCAGCTTCTGAGCATCACTTCCACCCTCAGCAATTTCCTTCTTAATCTGAGGAGGAGTTCTCGGGCTGTTCCCTCCTGTCCATTCTCTCCCCTGGCTACCTGCCTTCCTCACACTCTCTCAATTTTTATTTTACTCCCTATTCTGGGCCTGATGGGAATAAGGTTTCTGGAACAGTCTCCCATCAGGTGACTTCTCCACCTCCTGATGCTGCTTGGCTTGTTGTGCTCTTCCAGCCTCCTGTTTGTCTACTTTGGATTCCAGCATCTGCAGGGTTTTGGCTTTAATGAAGTCTATAATCATGAGCCATTCTAGCTGCTTGTCTTACTGTCGTTCTCCTTTGGTCTCCTACATGAATTCCGATTCATGAAGGGAAGGAAGTTGTGAATTCTTCTCAGAGAATAATTTCTCTGAGAGCGTTGTAAGTATTCTCAGCTGTTTTGTGGAGGCTGTTTCTGTAAGTTCTGAAACCTCTGTATGTTTCCGAGACCAACTCATCTGCACTTTTCACCTTTTCACATCGTTGTGATCCTGAGAACGTTCCTCTGACAGGGATGTAGTAACCTCGTGTGCTTCCCAAGTTCATATTTGCATGGGCAAGTTCTATTGTTTTTCTCTCCCTCACTTGTTTAACTATCTTCTCAAACAACATGAAAAATGTTTCCACATCCTTCTCTTCATAGTTATAGAGTCATACAGCAAACAAACAGGCCCTTCTGCCCATCATGTTGATGCCGATCAGTAAACACCAAACTGCACTAATCCCATTTACCTGCACTTGGTCCATAGCCTTCCATGCCCTGGCATTTTATGTGCACATCTGGATGTTTTTTAAATGTTGTGAGAGGACCTTTCTCCACCACCATCTCAGGCAGCACATTCCATATGTCTACCACCCTCTGGGAGAAAAAAAAAGCTTAATCAAATCCCCTCTAAAACACATTTTCTTCACATTTCGCTTATTCCCTCTGATCTTAGACATGCCTGCCATGGGGAAAAGATGATCATGATTGACTTTGTCTATGTGTCTCAACATTTTGTATCTCTTCTTCAGACTCCCCCCATGCTTCCTCTGCTCCAGAGAAAACAAACCCAGTCTAACCAGTCTTTCCTCATAGGAAAGACTTTCAATCCCAGGAACATCCTGGTAAATCTCCTCTACACCCTCTCCAATCCAATCACATCCTTCTGACTGTGTCATGACCAGAACTGTACACAGTATTTCAGATATGACCTAACCAATACACTGTAAAGTAACAACGAGACTTCCTTGCTCCTATATTCTACACCCTGGCTAGTGATGGCAAGCATCCCATGTGCCTTCTTCACCACCCTGTCTAGCTGTGCTGATACCTCCCAGGATCGATGGAGTTGTACACCAAGGTCCCTTTGTTCCTCACTGCTCCCAAGGAACAGAAGAACATAAGAGCTAGGAGCAGGAGTCGGCCTTCTGGCCCTTCAAGCCTGCTCCGCCATTCAATAAGATCATGGCTCATCTTTTCATGGACTCAGCTCCCCTTACCCACGCTCTCACTGTATCTCTTAATTCCTTTACTGTTCAAAAAAAAATCTTAACTTTGAAAACGTTCACTGAAGTAGCATCGACTACTTCATTGGGCAAGGAATTCCAGAGATTTATGATCCTGTGGGTGAAGAAGTTCCTTCTCAATTTGGTCCTAAAACTGCTCCCCCTAATTTTGAGGCTATGCCCTCTTGTTTTAGTTTCACCAACCAGTGGAAACGTCCTATGTCTTATCTATTCCCTTCATTATTTTATATGTTTCTGTAAGATCCCCTACCCCCCTCATTCTTCTACGTTCCAATTAATATATCCCAGTCTACTCAGTCTCCCCTCATAAGGCAACCCTCTCAACTCCGGAATCAACCTAGTGAACCTCCTCTGCACCCCTTTGTGTGCCAGTACATCCTTTCTCAAATAAGGACACCAAAACTGCACGCAGTACTCCAGGTGTGGCCTCTTCGCACCTTGTACAGCTGCAACATAACCTCCCTGCTTTTTAAACTCAATCCCTTCAGCAATGAAGGACAAAATTCCATTTGCCTTCCTAATTCCTTGTTGTACCTGCAGACCAACCTTCTGTGATCCATGTACAAGGACACCCAAGGCATATACCTTTCATTGTGTATATCCCTCCCTTATTAGACCTCCCAAATCAGATCATCTTACATTTATCAGGATTAAATTCCATCTGCCATTGCTCTGCCCAATTACCAGCTGATCAATATCAGACTGTAGCCTGAAACCCGGTGATCCAAGATGGCAGCAGAGTAGGACACTTCAGACCGAGTTCATCTGCTCTGCCTGTTTCCTTTTCTTCTTTCTATTCCACCATTTTTTCTTTTCTTTTGTGTTTTTCTTTTGTCCTTCTCTCTTTTCTCTCCCAGCCACAGACTCCCAGCTCAGATGCCTGGCATCTGACCCAGTGCAGACCCACTGATGTGACCTATCGGCTTGGTGTGGCAGTGTCCTGGCCTGGCAGGGCGACTTCCCAGCCTGGTGAGTCAGACTCTTGGTCAGACATGATGGTCTCTCAGTTCAATGTGGTGACCTCTTGGCCCAGCATGCTGGTCTCTGAGACCAGCGTGATTGACTCTCGGCTGAGTGTGGTGATCTCTCAGTGGCCCAGTTTGGTTGTCTCTAGGCCCACAAGGTGGTCTTTTGCTGCATATGGTGGTCTCTCGGCCCAGCACGGCCTCAGCGTGGACTTCCGCTCTCAAGGTGATGACTCAAAGTAAATGATCCCATGGTAGCTGAGCGCTTCAGAAATATTGTAATGTTTGAACTTGCAGATTTATTTTTTTATTTTCTTCTTGAAACTAAAAAGGTCTTTAACGTGTAACTTTTAACTTTAATCTTTCTTTCTAACTTGATCTTGAGATTCTGTACCTAGGTCCTTGGACCGAAGATGGCACTTTGTGAGGCGACATGACATACCATTCACTGTAATCCCATACGTTTGTATGTGAGGACACGTGACAATAAACTAAAATAAAAATCAAATCAATATCAAAAACACCACCAATTTATGTGGCATCTGAAAACTTTCTAATTATACAATCACATCCAATTTGTTACAAACAGAAAGGGTCCAAGCCCCAATCCCTGTAATGCACCGCTGGTCACAGACTTCCAATCACAATACAACCCTCCACCATCACTCATTGCCTCATATTTGGAAGCCATGTTTGGATCCAATTTGCCAACTTGCCTTTGATCCCATGGGCTCTTACCATCTGGACCAGCCTTCCATGTGGGGCCTTGGTCAATCAAATCAATACTGGCATCCCTACCTCTCCAAGTATTGGTTAATCCTGTACTTCAGGATTTTTTCAAATAATTTTCCTCACACTGACGTCAGACTAACCGGTCTGGAATTGCCTGGCCTATCCCTGCTGCCCTCTTGAACAAAGGAACCACATTGACAATCCTCCAGTCTGGCACTTCACCTGTGGCCAGCGAAGTATTAATCAAGGAAAAGGCAATCAAACTTTCAAGACACTGAAATGAAAAATACAGTTAAGTTAAACCTAAAGGTGCGATAGAGAAATGAACCCCTTTGCTCCGTTATTTGAGAACTATAAATCAATAACATTCAAACAGAAAGGATTTTATTTTGCTGTGTGTTTTGAAATCTTTTGAATTTGTGTTTTCTGTCAGTATGTTTTATTTTATCTTCATTTGGATTGTGTAAGGAGGTCTTGTTACTAAATCTAAATCATCAGCATTGTGCACTTATGCTCCATAGATGCTGCAGACCAACTGCATTTCTTCAGCAGTTTCTGTTTGTGTTGCAGTCTGAGATCTGTGTTGTCCAATAATACCAGCAGTTGGGATGGGAATAGTTGGCTAGCATCATGATTGTCACTCTAATTAGAAATTGGCACTTTGCCTTTGATGAATCCAACAAATCCTTATGCTGTCTTTCATATCTGTCAGGGGAATGGGAACAAAATGAGGAGGTTAGTGAGCAGTAAGGAGGTAGTAATTAAAGCCTGTAAGGAACTAGATAATGAAGTCAGTGTGATTAAGAGGAAGAATAGGCAGGGAGCAGATGAGGAACGCAAAGGAACAGGTGGTCTGAGGTGCATTTGTTTTAATGCAAGAAGTGTAGAAGGTAAGGCAGAGGAATTTAGGACTTGGATTAGTATCTGGGAGTATGATGTTATTGTTATGACTGAGACTTGTTGAGGGAAGGGCAAGATTGGCAACTAAATATCCCAGCATATAGATGCTTCAGGTGGGATAGAGAGGGAGGTAAAAGGGGTGGAGGAGATACATTACTGGTCAGAGAGTTATATTACTGGTCACAGCTGTACTGAAGGAGGGCACGATGGAGGACTCGAGCAGTGAGACAATATGGGCAGAGCTCAGAAATAGGAAGGATGTGATAACAATGTTGGGGCTCCCAACAGCGAGCGTGGGATAGCGGTACAAATATGTAACAGATTAAGGAAAGATGTAGGTGCAACATGGTGGTGGTGATGGGAGAATTTACCTTTCTCAACATTGAGTGGGATTCACTGGGAGTTAGTCGGTTTAGATGGAGCAAAATTTGTAGGGAGCATCCAGGAGAGTTTTACAGAGCCGTATGTAAATAGTCCAACTCAGGAAGGGGCCATACTGGACTTGGTGTTGGGGAATGAGCCTGGCCAGGTGGTTAAAGTTTCAGTAGGCGATTACCTTGGGAACAGTGATCACAATTCCGTAAGTTTTAGAATGCTCATGGACAAAGACAAGAGTGGTCCTAAAGGAAGAGGGCTAAGCTGGGGGAAGGCCAACTATAGCAAAATTCAGCAGGCGATGGGCAATGTAGGTTGGGAGCCACAGTCTGAGGTAAATCCACATTTGATATGTGGGAGGCTTTTAAAAAGAGGTTGATGAGAGTGCAGGACAGACATGTTCCTGTGAAAATGAGGGATTGAAATGGCAAGATTAGGGAACCCTGGATAACATGTGAAATTGTGAGACTGGCTAAGTGGAAAAAGGATGCACACATAAGGTCTTGGTGGCTGAAAACAGATGAATCTTTGGAAAACTATCAGGAAAGTAGGACCAATCTGAAATGGAAAATCCAAAGGGCTAAAAGGGGTCTTGAAATATCATTACCAAACAGGGTTAAAGAAAATCCCAAAGGCTTTTATTTGTATATAAGGAGTAAGGTGGTGACGAGAGAAAGGGTTGGCCCACTCAAGGACAAAGGAGGAAAGTTATGCGTGAAGTCAGAGAAAATGGGTGAGATTCTTAATGAGTGCTTTCCATCGGTATTCACCAAGGAGAGGGAAATGATGAATGTTGTGGTTAGGGATTGATGTTTGATTACTCTCGGTCAAGTCAGCACAGGGAGGGAGGAATTTTGGGGTATTCAAAAAGGCATTAAGGTGGACAAGTCCTCAGGCCCAGATGGGAGCTATCCCAGTTTACTGAGGGAAATGAGAGAGGAAATAGCTGGGGCCTTGTCGCAAACTTGAACACGGGTGAGGTCCCAAAGAACTGGAGAATTCCTTATATTGTCCCCTTGTTTAAGAAGGGTAGCCAGGATAATCCAGGTAATTATAGACCAGTGAGCCTGATGTCAGTGGTAGGGAAGCTGCTGGAGAAGATACTGAGGGATAGGATAAATGTACATTTGGATGAAAATAGACTTATCAGTGATAGGCAGTATGATTTTGTGCAGGTAATGTCATGTCTCAGCAACTCAATAAAATTATTTGAAGAAATGACAAAACTGATTGATGAGTGAAGAGCTGTAGATGTCATATACATGGACTTCAGTAAGGTGTTTGATCAGGTTCCCCATGGTAGCCTGATGAAAAAATTGAAGTCACATGGGGTCCAGGGTATTCTAGCTACATGGATAGAGAACAGGCTGGGCAACAGGAGACAGAGAGTAATAGTGGAAGGGAGTTTCTCAAAGTAGAGAACTGTGACCAGTGGTGTTCCACAGGGATCTGTGTTGGGACCACTCTTATTTGTGACATGGACAAATGATCTGGAGGAAAGCATAGGTTGACTGATTATTAAGTTTGCAGATGGTACTAAGATTGGTGAAATAGCAGGTAGTGGAGGGGTTTGTCAGAGAATACAGCAGAACATAGATAGATTGGAGAATTGGGCAGAGAAACAGACAGATGGAGTTCAATCTGGTCAAATGTGAGGTGATGAATTTTGGAAAATGCAATTCCAGAGTGAACTATATGGTAAATGGAAAGCCCTGGGGAAAATTGATGTACAGAGAGGTCTGGGTGTTCAGGTCCAATGTTCCCTGAAGGTGGCAATGCAAGTCAATAGAGTGGTTAAAAAGGTAGATGGCATGCTTTCCTTCATCGGACAGGGTACTGAGTACAAGAGTTGGCAGGTCATATTAAAATTGTATTGGACTTTGGTTCAGCCACATTTGGAAAACTGTGTAGAATCCTGGTCACCACATTATCAGAAGATTGTGGATACTTGGGAGAGTGTGCAAAGGAGGTTCATCAGAATTGAGGTATGGAGGGCATTAGTTATAAAGAGAGGTTGAGTAGATGTAGGATTATTTTCATTGGAAAGATGAAGGTTGGGGGGGCCAGATTGAGGTCGACAAAACCGTGAGAGGTGTAGACAGGGTGGATAGCAAGAAGCTTTTCCCCGGGATGCGGGACTCAATGACCAGGGGTCATGAGTTCAAGGTGAGAGGGGTAACATTTAAGGGAGATATGCATGGAAAGTTGATTACGCAGAGGGTGGTGGGTGCCTGGAATATGTTGCCAGTGGAGATGATATAATAGGCATGACAACCTCATTTAAGATGTACCTGGGCAGATACATGAATGCGCAGGGAGCAAAGGGATATAGATCCTTGGGAAATAGGTCTCAGGTTTCGAGAGAGGATCTGGATTGGAGCAGGCTTGGAGAGCCGAAGGGTCAGTTGCTATGCTGTAATTTTCTTTGTTCTTTGTTCTTTGTTCTTTGAACTGAGGAAGCTCAGATGAACAGAGTGATCTTTGTGTACTTGTCAGCTGATTCCTGAATGTGGCAAGACAGGTTAACAGAGCAGTTATGAAGGCATATGGGACACTTGCCTTTATCATTTCAGGTATTGGTTATAAAAGCAGGAGGATATGTTGCAGTTAAGCAGAACACTGGTGAGGCCACAGCTGGAGTACTGTGTGCTGTTCAGGTCACCACACTGTAGGAAGGATGTGATTGCAATGGACGGGGTGCAGAGGGGAATCACCAGGATGTTGTGTGGGATGGAACCTTTCAGTGATGAAGAGAAATTGGATCAGCTCGGGTTGTTTTCTTCAGAGCAGAGAAGGTGGAGGGGGGACCTGATCGAGGTGTATAAGGTTATGAGGGGAATGGACAGGGTGGAGAGAAAGCAGCTGTCCTCCTTCTTGGGAGGGTCAATAACAAGTTGGCTCCATTCAATGTGAAAGATAGGAGGCTTCAAGATGTTTTTCATCCAGAGGGTGGTGTGGGTCTGGAATGCAGAGCCTGGGAGTGTAGTTGAATTGGGAAGCCTCACAAAATTTAAAAAGTACTTGGATGAGCAGTTGAAATGTCATAACATTCAAACTATGGACCTCATGTTGGAAAGTTGGACTGGTGTAGGTTTAGTGTAGTTTGGCTGGTACACAGTTAATGGGCTGAAGAGTCTCTTCTATACTGTGCGATTTTATGATTGTATTGTGTGCAGTTTTGGTCTCTTTATCTGAGGAAGGATGTTTTGGCTGTGGGGGGACGGCAGCGAAGGTTTACCAGACTGATTCCAGGGATGACAGCACTTAGATCTGAGGAGAAACTGGATTGGTTAGGACTATAATCACTGGAGGTTAGAAGATTGAGAGGAATCACTTTGAAACCTGTAAAGTCCTAACAGGACAAGACTGGAAAAACACAGGAAGGATGTTCCTGATGACTGGGGAATTCAGAACCAGGATTAGAGTTTGCAGAAAAGGGAAAGGCCATTTCAGACTGAGATGAGGAGACATTTCTTCAGCCAGAGCCTGGGAAGCTAGTGGAATATTCTGTCACAGAAAGCAGTTGAGACCAAAACATTAAATAGTTTCATGAAGGAGATAGGTATTGTTCTTAGGACTAAAGGGACTAAAGGTTACGGGGAGAAAGTGGGAACAGGGGACTAAGTTGAATGATCAGCCATGGTCATATTGAATGGCAGAGCCCACTCGAAGGGCTGAATGGCCTCCTCTTGCTCCTAGTTCCTTTGTTTCTATGTTTGAGAGACTGTTCATAAACTTGGAAACATATGGAATTATAGAGTCATAGAGTCATCGAGTCCTACAGCACAGAGACAGGCCCTTTGGCCCAAACTGGTCCGTGCTGACCAAAATGTCCATCCACATTAACCCTATTTCCCTGCACTTGGTCCATATCCTTCAAATGTTTACCTATGTATTTGTCCAAATGCCTTTTAAATGTTGTTCATGCACCCGCCTCAATCACTTTGACTAGCAGCTCACTCCATATGTGTACCACCCTCTGTGTAAAAATGTAGCCACTCAGGTTCCCTTTTTCTCTTTCCCCTCTGACCTTAAACTGTTGCCCTATAGCTCTCAATTCCCCAACCCTGGGAAAAAGACTGGGTGCATTCACCCTATCCATGTCTCTCATGGTCTTATACACTTCTAAAGGATTCCCCTTCAGTCTCCTACACTCTTAGAAAAATGTCCTAGCTTGTCCAACCTCTCCCAAAAACTCAGACATTGAAACTTGACAACATCCTTGTAAATTTCTTCTGCACTTTTTCCAGTTGAATAATATCCTTCTTATAACAAGGTGACCAAAACTAAACATAATAGTCCAAGTTCGGCCTCACCAATGTCCTGTACAACTGCAACATAACTTCTCAATTCCTGTACCCAGTGCCCTGACTGATAATGGCCAGAGCACCAAAAGCCTTCTTCACTGCCCTGTCTCATTGTGACTCAACTTTCAGAGAACCGTGTACCTGAACTGCAAGATCCCACTGTTCCACTACACAATGAAACCCTGACCTTGATTTAATTTTCTAAAATTCAAGACCTCACACTAATCTACATAAATTTAATTTTCATTTCTCTTCCCACTTCCTCAGCTGATCAAGGTCCTGCCGCAATATCTGATAATCTCTATGATACCACCTTTTGTAATGTCTTCTGCAAACTTACTAATCATGCCTTCCAGATTCTCATCCAAATCATTGATACACATAACATACAGTAATGGGCTCAGCACCTAGTCCTCAGGCACTCCACAGGCGTCCAGTCTGACAAGCAATTTCCACCATTAACCTCTGCTTTCTCCCATCAAACCAATTAGTGAAAAGTATTTGTCTTATGTCAGGAATTAGTTTGGAGGTAGGAGTCAGAGAGGACGGATAATGTGTGTGTCCTCTAATGAGCAAGATGTGAATAGTGGTGCCCCCAGGGATCTGTGCTCAGCTATGCACAATGTTTCTCAATGATGTGCATAAAGAATTTGAGAGCCATATATCCAAGATTGCTAACCACACTGAGTGAGGCAGTTTGGAGGAGGTCACAGAGATAGGGAAGGTGGAGGACAGGGAGGGATTTGAGAACAAGGATAAGAATTTGAAAATTGAAGTGTTTCTGGGCCAGGAGCCAATGTAAACATGGGGTGCAGGGGGTTGGTGGAATGGGACTTGGTGCAAGTTGGGATATGGGCAGGGGAATTTGGAATGAGCTCAAGATTATGGAGGGCTGTGACTGTGATGAGTGCTAGTACAGCATTGGAATGGTCATGTTTGGAGTCCCAGACATGGCTGAGATTTTCAGTGGCTGATCTTTGCGATATGGAGCTCAGATCATTTACATAGATGTGGCCAAGTATATAACGAGTCTGATTGAGCAGCAGACAGTTCTCAGGGAGAGGGATGGAGTTTGTGCCGGGAGCTGAACAGGATGGCTTTGATTTTTCCAATGTGTTTCCCAGTGAGCCTGGCTCCTTAGTCGTGACTGCTCTTAGCTGCTGTGATTATCACTGATTGGACACTTATTATTAGAGATTCTGACCACAGCAGAAAGCCCCAGTGTAAAAAATAACTGCAAAGACTGTCAGAGCGCAAGGTTGAAACTTCACCAAGAGAGGAAGTGAAAGAAGGAGCTCGGAGCAGCTGGACGTTTGTTACTGAGACGGGAGAAAACTGTGAACTGTCTGCACTCCCTGGAATCTGATAGCACAGGAGGCTGGTTCTGGGATTTGTTTTGCAGAAACAGCACAATGATGGAAAAAGTGTCAGTCACTCTCTCACAAACACACACGCCTGCACTTGGAGATCAGAAACAGAATCCAGCAGCAGCTCTGTCTCCAAGCTGTGAAACCTGCACAGATTTGTTCCCTCATTCAGTTTTTAACTGACAGGATAGACCAAGCAGGGGAGGCAACACAGTGGTGTGTACAGTCGGAAGGGAGTTGCCCTGGGAGTCCTCACCATTAACTAAGGAACCCATGAAAACTCATGGGGAAGGAAACCTCCTGCTGATTACCACATAGCACCGCCTCCCCTCCAACCTCAACTGAGCAATCAGTCCTCCTCCATGTTTAACAACACTTGGAGGGAACACTGAGGGTGGGAAGGATGCAGGATATACCCTGAGTAAGGGACTTCAAAGCCCACCATTAAGAGCTGCTCAGAAGCAATACTACTGAGCAAATTGGTCAAGTTCCACCTGATTCAGCTGCAAGACTGGACCTGGGGCAGGTGGTGAAGGAACCAACAAGAGGGAAAAACATACTCACTATCACCCTCACCAATCTGCCGGCTGCTGGTGTATCTGTTCATGACAGTATCAGTAAGAGTGACCACCGCCCAGTCCGTGTGGAGACAAAATCCCACCTTCACATTGAGAATAGCTTACACTTTGTTAGGTAAGAGATACAGGATGTCAGGAAGAACTTTGTTTTTAGCAGCAATTGGTAATGACGTGGAAATTAGTGCCCATTCAGTTGAGGCAGGTGAAGACACTCAGTTATTGCAATGGCAGATTGGATGGGCTCTTGATGGAAATAAACCTGCAAGGCTCTGGGGGTCGAGTAGGGAAGGGGGTGGGACTGACTGGATTGCCCCATGAAATGACAGCATTTACCCGACAGGCTGAATGTTCTCCCCCTGTGCTGGAAACAGGTCTCACTCAATGACGGGTTCACAATTAGAGAGTTTGGATGCAGTAAATACAGGACAGATTGTTTCTCCAGGCAGGAGGGTCAGTAACCAGAAGGCACACATTTCAGAAAGGGTCTGAAGGACAAGAGAGAAGATAGGAACATTTTTATCCAGCGAGTTCATGATGAGTGTCTGCAAGGTGAGTGGAAGTGGATTCAACAGCAACTTTCAAAGGGCATTTGGAGAAATAGCTGAAAAGGAAACAATTGCAGGGTTATACAGGAAGGGCTGGGTAAATGGGACTCATTGAACTCATTTGACTGTCACAACCGTCTCAGTGACTTCTGTGTTGTATAAGAGCTTACACACACTTAGTCTCACCTGGACACAAAGATTGGGAGAAACAGACAACCCAGTTTACAGAAGAGTGTTTTCTGAAGCAAAACGCTCTTAAACCAACTCAGGGAACAGACCAGACTAGATGTACCAGAATAAGTCAGCAAATCAATGGCAAAGCAACTGTGAACCAAAAGTGATGGAAGTGAACAGTATATTCAATAGCACAGCCATCGAGAGGGGGAGGGATGAAGGGCAGGAGGTCAGAGAGCACGCTGTAGGGGTCTGAAGGCTCTGCTGTCAATAGTGGGATGGAGGAAGCAGCTATGGGCAGGACACCAGAGACAGAAGATGGAAAGGGGAGGGAGGGAATGTGAGTCTGCAGCAAGACACAGAGTGAGGGAGGAGGGAGGCCATGGAAGCAATTGGCTGGCAGTGATGTCGTGTGTCATTCTGGAACAACACATGGTAAGACAGGGAAGAGACCACTACATACCGGACATGCTGGCATTTATGGAATGTGGTTCAGGAAGCTGGGAGAGGATATTGGAATCATAGAGTTAGGAGGTGGACAAGCAGAAATTAGGGTTTCTGTGCAGAGACAAACAATGTGATTGAGATTGAAATAAGAGACATATGTGGTGGACACAATGTTGGTTTTGCAGCTCAGACACTGGACAATCCAGTGGGAAGGAGGCCCATGTTGACTGGTCCTATGGGAAGGTGGCCCATGTATACATCATCATAGAGTCATAGAGGTTTACAGCATGGCATTAGGCCCTTCAGCTCTACTCATCCATGCAGACCAAGTTTCCAAAACTGAACTAGTCCCATTTGCCTGTGTTTGGCCCAATCCTCTCTAAATCCTTCCTATCCATGTTCCTGTAAAAACGTCCTTGAAATGTAGTAATTGTACTCACCTCTACCACTTCCTCTGGCAGCTCATTACACATACACACCAACCTCTGTGTGAAAAGGTTGTCTCTCCGGCCCCTTCTAATTCTTTCCACTCTTGGCTTAAACCTATTCCGTCTCGTACTGGACTCCCCTGCCCTGGGGAAAAGACTTTAGCTATTCACCTTATTTATGACCCTCATGATTATATAAACCTCATGATTATTAAGGTCACCCTTCAATCTCCTGCATTCCCTGGAAAACATCTCAGCCTATCCATCCTTGCCTTATGATTCAAACCTTCCAATTAATCTTTATTTTACCCAAACCAGTGTAATAACTTCCTTCCTATAGCAGGGTGAGCAGAAATGTACATAATGTCCAAATGTGGCCTTCCCAATGCCTTGTACAGCTGTAACATGATGTTCCAGCTCCTGTACTCCCTGCTTTGACCAGTGAAGGTGAGCGTGCCAAATACCCTCTTCACCACCCTGTCTATCTGTGACCCCACTTTCAAGGAACTATGTACCTGTACCCCTCAGTCTCTCTGTTCAACAACACTCACCATGGCTCCACCATTAATTGTGTAATTCCTGCCCTGGTTGGTCTTACCAAAATGCAACTCCTTCCATTTATCGAAATTAAACTCCATCTGGATTTGTTGACCCACCGGCCCAGTTGATGAAGATGACATTGCACTCTTGAATAACCTTCTTCCCTGTCCACTATTCCAACAATTTTAATGTCAGCCACAAACTTCCTGACCGTTCCTGCTATTTTCTCATCCAAATTGTTCATATAAATGATGAACAACAGTGGATCCAGGATCGATTCTTGTGGCAGACGGTTGGTCACTGGCCTCCAGTCTGAATCACAACCCTCTCTCACCAGCCTCTGCCTCCTACCATTAGGCCAATTTTCTATCCAATTGGCGAGCTCTCCCTGGATCCTATGTGATATAATCTTACTAAACAGTCTACCAGGGGAACCTTGTCTAAGGCCTTGCTAAAGTCCATGTGGACAGAGTGTACTGCTCCACCTTTATCTATCTCCGCGATTACTTCTTCAAAAACTCAGTCATCTACTCGTCTCCATCGGAAACTCCAGTGAATAGGAGGCCCATGTTTATTGGTCTCTGTTGGAGGATCCAGTTAGAAGGAGATCCATGTTTACTGGTCTCTGTTGGAGGTTCCAGCAGGAAGGAGGCCCATGTTTACTGGTCACTATTGGGTGTGGGGTCAGTTCCTTTCTGTTGTAACTGTGTGATAGTCCAACCCTCATCCCAGTGAAACAGCCTGACTCAGAGACTCATCATGGAAGTGGAAGGAAAGGGAAAGGGATTGGAACATGTTGTGAATGGACAGAATGGGTCAGTGAGTCAGAGTCTGTCCTGTCTCTCCAGCTCACACTGATGGCCTGAGGATCTCCTCTCTCTGCTGGGCCTTCATGGAATGAGGTTTGTGTCCAAACCAGTCCCCAGTGAGAATAGGCCAACAGCACAGAATTGCCTTTCTTTTGACAAGAATCTGTCCGTCTTCCTGAGCGAGGCCAAACCCTGGTCAATGTGGGAAATGGGGAGTTACTCCAGGAAAATACATCCTTCTGGGGTCAAGGGTTAATGTCCATTAGTGGTGCAGAGCAGAGGGAGATTTATCCTGCATTCAACTGGCACCGCCCAGGACACTGTCAGAAAGAGAGAGAAGCGAGACAGAGAGAGAGAGAGAGAGTTTGTGTGTGTGTGTGCACGCACATGCAAGAGAGAGAGAGAGAGAAAGATCGGGGGATAGAGGGAGGAGCATCTGAGACAGTTTGAGATATGTGAGGGGACCAAGAGAGAGGTAGAGGGAGATAGAAATGGTGAGGTTGAGGGATAGAGAGAGAAACAAGACATGACTGAGAGGCATGGAGAGAGAGAAAGAGATAGGATGGGTGTGATACCAAGAGTGAAGGGAATCAAGAGAGAGAGGTTAGGGTTGAGTGTGTGTGTGTGTGTGAGAGAGAGAGAGAGAGAGAGAGAGAGAGAGATACGAGTATGGTTAGAGACAGAATGCCAGAAAGGGAGGGAGAGAGACTGTAGATTGGGATGCAGAGAGGGAGGGAGAGAAAGAGAGGGAGGAATAGAGAGGGGCAGATAACATTTGGATGCTTTCAATTATAGCGAGAGATGGAGTGAGTGACGGAGACAGAGAAAGATGCAGAAATAGAGATTATGAGACGGAGTGAGGAACTGGGAATGAGTTGGAGGGAGTGGCTTTGAGACAGAGAAAGAGAATATGAAAGAGATTAACAGTGGGGGAGAGAGAGATAGAGGTAGAGAGAAAGAAGTGTAAGGTGTGAGTCAGAAAGGGAGATAGAGAGAGAGAGAGAGAGAGAAGAGGACAGGTCCTGGTCACCACATTCTGGGAAGGATGTGATTGTACTTGAGAGGGTACGGGGAGATTTCCCAGAATGCTGCTTGAATGTGAGCTTTGAGATAAGATTAGAAAGGTTGGGGTTTAGATTAGATTAGATTAGATTAGATTAGATTAGATTAGATTAGATTACAGTGTGGAAACAGGCCCTTCGGCCCAACAAGTCCACACCGACCCACCGAAGCGAAACCCACCCCATACCCCTACATTTACCCCTTACCTAACACTACGGGCAATTTAGCATGGCCAATTCACCTGACCCTGCACATCTTTGGACTGTGGGAGGAAACCGGAGCACCCGGAGGAAACCCACGCAGACACGGGGAGAACTTGCAAACTCCACACAGTCAGTCGCCTGAGGCGGGAATTGAACCCGGGTCTCTGGCGCTGTGAGGCAGCAGTGCTAACCACTGTGCCACCGTGCCGCCCACTTGTTTTCCTTGGAGCAGTGAAGGCTGAGAGGGGACCTTATAGAGGGGTATAAGATTATTTGGGGCAGTGAGAGTGTGGGTAGGAAGGCACTTTTTACATGAGTAAAGGACTCAGTCACCAGGGACCGAGATTGAAGGCAACACAGACATGGACACACAGAAACTCGGAGCTGGAGCAGGCCATTTCGCCCTTTGAGCCTGCTCTGTCATTCAGTATGATCATGGCTGACCCTCTCTCTCAAAGCTATACTCCTGCTTTCTCCCCATTCCCTTCATGCTGTTAAAATGCAAAACAATTATCTCTCTCTTTTTCTTGAATATATTCAGTGGTAGAGAATTCTACAGGTTGACCACCCTCTGAGTGAAGAAATGTTTCCTCATCTCAGTCCTAAATGGTCTGTCCTGTATCCTCCTGAGACTGGGTCCCCTGGTTCCAGACTCGCCAACCAGGGGAAACCTCCTCCCTGCCCAGCCCTGTTAGAATTTTATATGTTTCAATCAGATCCCCTCTCATCCTTCTGAACTCAAGTGAGTCCAGGCCCAGTCAAGTTGGAGAGTGAGAGGGGAATTGAGGAGAAATGTTTTCACCCAGAGGGTGGTGAGAGTCTGGAACTCACTGCCTGAAAGGCTGGATGAGTCACAAACTCTCATGACATTGGAGCAGTGTTTAGATATCCCCTTGTGTTGCTGTAACCTCCAGGGTAATGGGCCAAGAGCTGGAGGATGGGATTAGTGTCATCAGGTCGCTGTTTAACAGCACAGATACAATGGGCCAAATGGTCTCATTCAGTGCTGTTCACATCAATGACTCTCTGAGACAGTGAAAAAGAGAGAGAGAGAGAGAGAAGAGGAAGTGTGAGGAGCTGACGTGGCTCTCTCTGCCCGATGCCATTTACATACTGAGGAACACCCAGTCAGACTCTCACAGGCTGCAGCTTTATAAAGCAGAGCTCAGTGAAGGGAGAGTTTATCAGGAACCAGGCACAGGGACGGAGCACACACCATGATTTCACACATCCAGCTGATCTGGCCCCTGGCATTCTGTGTCGCAGGTACAAATCTCTCTTCTTCCACCTTGAATCTTTAGCTGCTCTCCATTTCACTCCAATTCCACTGACTTGTGATTGAAGGAAAAAAGCTGAAACCAGAGGAAAGCTCAGTGTCTCCAACAATCTCTCATTTGACAGGCTCTTTCTGTGACAGTTCTGACTTCACTGTGTTTCTCTCTGATCCCTCAGGTATCAGTGGGGACATCACCATGACTCAGTCTCCCCCGGTGCTGTCAGTGGGACTGGGCCACACTGCAACCATCACCTGTACGGCCAGTCAAAGCATGAGCAGCTACCTTGCTTGGTACCAGCAGCGAGAAGGTCAGAAACCCTCTCTCCTGATCTACAGTGCAACAAATCGATTCACAGGAGTCTCCGATCGATTCACCGGCAAGGGCTCAGGGACCAGTTTCACCCTGACAATCAACAACGTTCAGAATGAGGATGTCGCTGACTATTACTGTCAGCAGTATAACAGCTACCCCTACACAGTGCTACAGAGCCGTACAAAAACCTCAAAAGGCACAGTCCCACTGCCTGTACTGACACATCCAGTTACATATAAATGTAAATGAACAAACTAACCCATGCTGGATTGTCACTGTCCACTACACACTCCAGTCTCTGTGGTATCCACCATTTACTGAAGGCCTCAAGTTTCTCTCTTACACTCCATTGCCACACGTGAAGAACAGCTGCAAAACTTAACATTGAAAAATACATTTGACAAACCGCCCTAGCCCAGCTGGACACAACCCAGAGAGACAGAGACAGAAACACACATGAATGAGGGAGAGAGAAAGAGAGTGAGAGGGAGAGTGTGAGAGTGAGTGAGAAAGGGAAGCAAAGATCAGAGATTTTTGTACAGCCTCTGCACTGCGAGCTCTCACTGTGGCTTACGTTCGGGAAAGGAACCAAGCTCCGACTGAGTAAGTAAACCTCAATCCTCCGTTATTAACCCTGTCAATACTGAAACACACTTTCTAAAACACAAATGCTGAACTGTTGAAGGTATTACTGAGAAGCTGCAGTGAATGAAATAGTTGATTAAGGAGCACTGTGTCTAACAGGGTGTCCAGCTGTATTTCTTTAGTTCCATTATCCCTTTAAGCAGCAAGATATAAGTCAATTAGTTTTACTCACCGTGTGGAGGAGCTCTGTCCATTTGCAGCCTGCGGTCCCATTCCTGCAGCATGGAGTGAAATCAGTGAGTCGCCTCCTGCCAGTCTCAGTGTGTCGGACACGGGCAGAGTTTGATGTGAGCTCTGGCTCCCTGTCCCAGTCTCTGATCTCACTGACCTCAGCAGCAGCAGCAGCAGCAGCACAGTGAGACACCGAGCTCCCACCTCCCCCAGCTTTAACTCTGCTCAATCACACAATCACAGAATTTTTACAGTGCACACGGAAGCCGTTCCGCCCATCCTGTCTGGACCGGCTCTCCGAATGAGTAATTCACTGAGTGTCATTCTCCTGCCTTCTCCCTGTCACCCTGCACATTGTTCCTTTTCAAATAACAGTCTCATTCCCTTTGGAATGTTTCAATTGAAGCTGCCTCCACCACACTCTCAGGCAGTGCAGTCCACACCTTAACCACTCATTGGCTGAGAATGTTTTTCCTCATCTCACTTTTGATTCTCTCACTAATTACTTTAAATCTATGCCCTCTCCTTCTCAATACTTTCATGAGTGGGAACATTTTTTCCCTATTTCCTCTGGCCAGACACCTCCTGATTTTGAATTCCTCAAACAAATTTCCTCTCAGCCTTCACTTCTCCAAGGCAGACAGTCCAAACTTCTCCAAAGTTTGTTCCCAACTGACATTCCTCATCCCTGAACCTGCTATGGGAATTTTTTTACCCCATCTCCAAAATATTCACGTCCTTCATGAATTATTCCCCTTTTCTATTCCCGTAGTCCCATTTGCTTGCATTTCGCTAATTTCCCCCATACCGTTCCTGTCCAGGTACCTGTTCAAATGCCTTTTAAATGTTGTTATTATACTCACCCCTACGACTTCCTCTGGCAACTCATTCAATACACACACCACCCTCTGTGTGAACGAGATGCACCTCAGGTCCCTTTTGAATCTTTCCCCTCTTGCTTTAAACCTCTGCTGTTTAGTTTTGGACTCCCTTACTCTGGGGAATAAACCTGAGCTAGTCATCTTATCTATGCCCATTATCATTTTATAAACCTCTAAAATGTCACCCAGCAGTCTCTGACCTTCCAAGGGAAATAGCCCAGGCCTAATCAGCCTCTCCTTATAACTCAAACCCTCCAATCTCGCTGACATCCTTGTTATCCTTTTTACACCCTTTCCAATTTAAAGACATCCTTTCAATAGCAGGGTGACTGGGAATGGGCCTGATGAATACCTTGGAGAATCGTAACAACTCCCACACGTAATGCTCTGACCGATAGAAGCAATTGTACCAAATGCTTTCTTCACCACCCTGTCTCCATGTGACACCAGTTTCAATCCTCTATGTGCCTCCACCCCTTGGTCTCCCTGTTTGACAACACTCCCCATGGCCCCACAATTAACTGTGTTAGCCCTGGCCTGGTTTTTGTACCAAAATGTAACACCTCCCTATTATCTCAATGTGTAATGTAAATGTACTCTCAAATAGCCTTCTTCACTGTCCATGAAACTACCAATGTTAGTGTCATCTGCAAACTCACAAACCATGGCCCCTATATTCTCATTCAATTTGTTTCTATAAATGACAAACAATGATGAACCCAGAACCAATCCTTTTGCCACATCGCTGGTCACAGGCTTCCAGTCTGAAAACCATTATCTACCACCACTCTCTGTCTCCAACCATTAAGCCAACTTTGTATCAGTTAGCTTCCCTGGATCCAACTTGATCTAACCTACTAACCAGTTGTCCATGCAGCACCTTGTCAAAGGTCTTGCTAAAGTCCATGTAGATAATGTCTACCACTCTGCCCTCAGCTATCTTCTTGGTCATGTCTTCAAAAAACTCAATCAAATTTGTGAGACATGTTTTCCCACTGACAAAGTCATGTGGACTATCCTTAATCAATCCTTGTCTTTCCAAATGCATTTAGATCCTTTCTGTCAAAATCCCCTCCAACAACTTACCACTATCAGACTCACCGGTCTATAATTCCCAGGGTATTCCTTGCAGACCTTCCTAAGTATCAGCACAAAATTAGCCATGCTCCAGTCTTCCAGCACATCACCCGTGGCTGTTGATGATACAAACATCTCACCAAGGGGTGTCAAAGTCTCTTCCCAAGATTCCCACAAAGTACTGGGATGGAGCTGATCAGCTCCTGGGGATTTATCTACCTTTATGAGTTTAAAGAATAGATTACAGCATCTCTTCTTCTGTAATATGGACTCTTCTCAAGACATCAACATTTATTTCCCGAATTTCCTTCACTTCGATGTCCTTCTCAACCATAAATACTGCGGCAAAATATTAGATTGGTAACTCATTCATATTCTGTTTTAAAATAAAATATGAAAATTCTAAGAGTGAGACATTTGGAGGTGATCCATGGGATATGATCCATGGTCATGACTTTACTCTGGATTGTCCTTTGTCCTTTTCCACTGTCTCCCTAATCATTGTGATACAATTCCCGAAATGTCCTCCCACTGATACTTGATCTACATGGGCCTCCTCATTCCCAAGATCCAGGTCTGGCAGAGTTTCCTTTCTGATTGGAATGGGAACACACGGTTGGAGAAAATTCACCCGAGCACACTCTCACAACTCTGGCCCCTCTCTGCCCTTCACACTGCTCCGATTTCATTCTATATTCTGATAATTAAAGTTACCCAAATGTGTGCTGTGAATTTCTTCCAGATTTCTTCCTCTACATCCTTCCCTCTAGTTGGTGACCGACAGACTGCACTGAACAACCTGATTGCACCTTTTTTGTTCCTTATCTCAAACCAAATCCATTCTGCCCTTGACCCCTCTGGGACATCCTCTTTCTCCAGCTCTGCACCGATCTTAACCAATCCCACACCTTCTTCCCCTTTTCCTATCTTTATTGAACACCTTGTATCCAGGAATATTTAACACCCAGTCCTGTCCTCATTTGAGCCTCATCTGTAAGAGCAACAACACCAGACTTCCACTTGGTAATATGCGTCTGTAACTCCCCAATCTTACTCCCCATACTCCACGCAGGCCCATACATGCACACAGTTAGTTGGATTTAGAAATTATTACTCTCTCCCTCACTGTGACCTGGCCAAATAAGTTACTATTCCTTACTTTAGAGTATCTATCTCTCGCATGATTCTGTTTTCCTTGGTGTTCCTCCCTGATATTTCCTCCAAGTTCCCACAGCCCCTCTTCCATGTTCATTTTAACCCTCTCCAACAGCACCAGCAAATCACCCCACAAGGAACTCAGTTCTGTTCAGGAGCAACCCATCTCTTCTATAGAGGTCACATCTGCTACAAAGTCATTCCCAATATCCCAAGAATCTCAAACGCTCCCTCCTGGATCACCTTTCCAGCCTCAGATACACCCTGCCTTATCCTTCTGTTCCTATCCTCACTTGCATTGGTCACTGGGAGTAATCCAGAGATTCACAATTTTGAGCTCCTGTTGCTAATTGCCTCCAGAGCTCCCTAAATTCTGACTGCAGGACCACATCCCTTTTCTCCCTCTGTCACTGGGACCACAACTGCTGCCTGTTCCCCCTCTCCCCTCAGGGTGGGAGACAACACGCCATCCTGGAATCCCATCTGCAGCTGCACAAACACCTATCGATTGCCCTCATTCTTGAATCTCCTCTCACTATCGCTCTTCCAGTCTTCCTTGTGCCCCCCTGTACAGCTGGGCCCCCCATGGTGCCAGGGACTTGGCTCTGGCTGCACTCCCCAGATGAACCATCATTCTCATCAGGATTCCAAACTGAATCCTGGTTGGACAGTGGGATGCACTCAGGGGATTCCTGCACTAGCTGCCTGGTCCTTTTGGACTGTCTGCTGCTCCCCCATTCCCTCTCTCCCTGCATATTCTGAAGCTGCAGAGTGACCACATCTAGAAACGTGCTCTCCACGGAGCTCTCAGCCTCACGGATGCTCCACACTGACACCAGCTGCTGCTCAAGCTCCGAAACCCAGAGCTCCAACTGCTGTCACTGACCACACTTCCTGAACTCATGGTATTCCAGGAGATGGGAAGCATCCTGAAGTTCCCACATGGAACAGGGTACACACTCTCACCACTCCCTGGTTATCCCTTGATAAAGTTCTGATGACAAACAGCTCCAGCTGGGCTCAAATCCAGGCCTTTCAGTGTTCCAGGGTTTGGCAGAGTCTGTTCAAAAGACAATATGATAACAGAGCAGAATTAGGCCATTCGCCCCATCAAGACTGCTGTGCCTTTGGGCATGGCTGATGTGTTTCTCACGACCATTCTCCTGCCTTCTTCCCATTATGTTTGATCACCTTCCCAATCAGGAACCTATCAATGTCCATCCGAAACACACTCAATGCCTTCACCTCCACAGCATGAGTTCCACAGATTAACCACCCTCTGGCAGAAGAAATTCCTCCTCAACTCAGTCCTAATGGATTATCCCTAAATTCTGTGGCTGTGCCCTCTGGTCCATGTTTCTCTTACTGGTGGAAACATCTCATCCCTGCCCACTCTATCCAGGCCTCTCAGTATTCTGTAAGTTTCAATGTGACCTCCGCATGTCCTTAAGAACTCTATCAAGTACACATCCACAGTCCTCAATCTCTCCTCAACAGACCAGGCTGTCACCCCCAGGGTCATTCTCAAAACCTCCTCTGGATCTCCCCCAATGCAAGCACACCCCTCCTTAGATACAGGTCCCAAAACTGTTCACAATATTCCAAATGCAGTCTGGCCAGAGTCTCATACAGCCTCAGCAGTACATACCTGCTCTTGTATTCTAACTCAGTTGAAATGAATGCTAACATTGCATTTGTCTTCCTAATTGCCAACTGAACCTACATATTAACCTTAAGTGAAATCTGAAAGAGGACTCCTAAGTCCCTTTATCTGTCACTTCTTTGCCCACTCTCTGAGCCTTTCCAGTCCTTCTGCAGCCTCCCTGCTTCCTCAACTCCCTCTGTCCCTCCCCTCATCTTTGTGTCATCAGCAAATTTAGGAACAATGCCCTCAGTTCCTTTTCCCAGATCGTTAATATATAATTAATTGTTACATGAATAGCTGAGGTCCCAACACTGCCCCCTGCTGAACTGCATGAGGCACCAGCTGCCATCCTGCAAAAGACCCATTTATTTCCACTCTCTGTCCACGTCAGTCGTGGGTTCCAAACCCCATGGGCTCTTATGTTGTTTAGCAGCCTCCTGTGTGGCAACTTGTCAAAGGCCTTCTGGAAACCCATTGGCTCTCCTTTGTCTAACTTGCTCATTGATATTATTTCATATAATTCCCAGCTTCTCCTTCTCGAACTGCAGGGTGAATTGTATCACATTATGGTCACTGCCTCCTCAGGGTTCACTCACCTTCAGCTCCCCAATCAGGGCTGCCTCATTACACATCACCGAATCTGGAATTACCTGTTTCCTAGTGGGTCTACCACAAACTGTTCCAAAAAAAATCATCTCGCAGACATTCCATGAATTCCTTTCCTTGAGATCCATTGCCAACCTTATTTTCCCAGTCCACCTGCATATTGCAGTCCCCATGATTATTGTAATAATCCCTTTCTTACATGCGTTTTCTATCTCCTGATTTATTTTCTGCCCCACATCCCGACTACTGAGAGGAGACTTGTACATAATTCCCATCAAGCCCTTTGCTATTTTGTGGGTCCTTAAGTTGACTCACACAGATTCTATGCTTTCCAACTCCATATTTCCGCTTGTTGTTGATGAAATTTCAGTTCTTCCTGACAGGATAAACCTGCTCCTCCCACACACACCCCCACCACCCTCACACCTCTACCCATCATTAGAAACATAGAAACATAGAAAATAGCTGCAGGAATAGGCCACTCAGCCCTCTGACTCTGCACCACCGTTCAATATGGCTGATTACGCAATCTATTATCCCATTCCCACTCCACCCCCATGTCCCTTGATTCCACAGGTTCACAACATCGGAATAACTTCACCCTTAATCTTCGACTGTGACCCCTAGTTTTGGATTTTCCTAATATCAAGAACATTCTTCCAGCATCAAGCCTGTCAAATCCCATCAGGATTTTATATGTTTCTGTGAGATTCCTCTCATTCTTCTAAATACCAGTGAGTACAAGCCCAGTTGATCCAGTCTTTCCTCATATGTCAGTCCTGCCATCCCGGGAATCAGTCTGGAGAACCTTCGCTGGACTCCCTCAATAGTAAGAATATCCTTCCTCAGACTAGGAGACCAAACCTGCACATAATACTCAAGCTGAGGCCTTAATTCTGCAAGACATCCTTACTCCAATACACAAATCCTCTCACTGTGAAGGCCAGCATGCCATTAGCTTTCCTCACTTCCTGCTGCACCTGCATGCCCCCTTTCAGTTACTGTCCCACCATGACACCCAACTCTCATTGCACCTCACTCTTTCCTAAACTTTCACCATTCACTAATAATCTGACTTCCTGTTTTTCCACCAAAGTGGATAATCTCACATTTCCCCACATTATATTGCATTTGCCAAGTATTTGTCCACTCAGCCAGCCTGTCCAAGTCACTCTGCAGCCTCTTAGCATCCTCCTCACAGCACACATTGCCACCCAGCTGAGTGTCATCTGCAAATTTGGAGGGATTGCATTCAATTCCTTTGTCCATATCATTTATGTATATTGTGAACAGCTGGGGTCCCAGCACTGAACCCTGTGGTACCCCACTCATCACTGCCTGCCACTCTGAAAGGGACCCATTTATTCCAACTCTCTGCTTTCTATCTGCCAACGAGTTCTCTCTCCATGTCAATACATTACCTCCAATACCATGAGGTTTAATTTTGCTCACTAATCTCTTGTATGGGACCTTGTCAAAAGCCTTTTGAAAGTCCAGAACACAACATCCACTGGGTCCTGAGAGAGGGTCACTCAATCTGAAATGTCCACAGATGCTGCCAGACCTGCTGAACTTTTTCATCAATTTTTGTTGTCCACTGATTCAGCCTTGTCCATTCTCCACTGATCACATCCTCAAAACCTTCCAGAAGATGCATCAGGCCTGATTTCCCTTTAGTGAATCCATACTGACTTGGACCGATCCTGTCACTGCTTTCCAAATGCTCGGTTACTGTATCTTTAATAACTGACTCCAGCGTTTTCCTCATGTATAATTCCTCATTTTTCACTCTCCCTCCTTTTATTAAAAAGTGGAGTTACATTGGATACTGTCCAGTCCATTGGAACTCTGTCAGAGTCGACAGAATGTTGGAAAATGATCAACAATGTGTCCACTATTTCTACACCCACTTTCTTAAATACTCTGATGACTTGCTGGCTCCTGGGGACTAACAAGTTTAGATACCATCAATCTCCCCAAAACCATTTCCTGACTAACAAGGATTACCTTCAGTTCCTTCTTCACACTTGACCCTCTATGCCCTCGCATTTCCTTTCAATAGGATGTGCATCCCTGGATATTTAGTTCCCAACCCTGATTCCCTTGCAGCCACGTCCTTGCACTACAGGCTCATTTACCTTGTTTCATATACTCGATGCATCTAAGTACAACACCCTCAGTCATGCACTGACTGCCTCCTTCTCATAGTTATCTCCGTCAGAAATCACAGAATCCCTACAGTGTGGAAGCAGGCCATTCCGCCCAGACTGACCCTCCAAAAAGCATCCCACCCACCCTACAATTCCCATGGATAATCCTCCTAACCAAAATATCTTTGTGACAATGGGAGGAAACCCAAGGAGACACGGGGAGAATGTGTCAATCCCACACAGACAGTCAGTTGGAATTGAGTCTGTGTCTCTGGAGCTGTGAGACAGCAGTGCTAACCACTGATCTACCATTCCACCCTACGGTGCCTCAAATTCGATTCCTGATCCTTTCCATACTCTCAATCCTATTACTTGGTCTGGATACTTTAATAACTTCTCCTGAGCTCCCACCTTCTTTAGTTAGTTTAAACTCCTCACAAACTTGATTTCCCTTGTTTTATGTGGTACCACTTTGTCTACATTATTCCGAATGGTTCATGTGTTAAGAGACAAAACCTCTAAGCTTGTTCTATATTGTTCTTCCCTGCACTTCTAAGTTTCCTCAGTACAATATGACATTCACAATACTCTGTCCCTTTCCTTTTATTTTCTGGTCACAATCAATTCCATCACTAACCAGTATTCCTACCTTCTCCCTTAACTTTCATTTCCTCATTTTCCATCCAACTGTTCTAGTTACTTTCTCTTTGAATCGTATTCAGGCTGATACTTATTCCTGAACAAACATCACTCAAAAATGTTCCTTGGTTCATTGGTGCTTGTGGGATCTTGTGTACAATCTGGCTTGCACATTTCCTACATTACAACAGTGACCACATTTCAAACAAGTCCCACACTGTCTGCAAATGTCTTTGGGACAGCATGGATCTTTCTTTTCATTGGATGAACTGGGAGTCTTTCAGATGTGAAAGATGCTGTTCCCATAGTGCACAGTTCTCCTCCTGAACTACAGTTACTGCTATATATGTCCCTCTCTTTTGGGGAAACAGACCAAAAGTTTTCATGAGGAACCATTGCTCCATCTTCTACCACTGCACACAAGTTCCCTTCCTGCTCTCGAAAGGGCCTCACACATTCCCTCATTCTCTTGTTCTTTCTGTGATTATAAAACATCACTGGGATTTCCTTCACTTCATTTGGACACATTTCATCCTGTCAGCTCTTTGCTTTCCTCAGGTCCTGGTAAATTTCACCCTTGCATTTTGTCTTTCAGCCCACTTTTCCCCAATCCCTGCCCAGTTTAGTAAAATGGTTTTGTTCCCAAATGAAAACTTTCACACTTGCTCCATTATTCTCCATTTCCATCCTTCCTCTCAATCTCACTGAGTTCCGATCACTGTCACTGAAGTGCTCCCCCATTGATAGCCCTTCCAGCTGCCCACATTCATTCCCTAAAGAATGATCCAAAACTGCCCCTTCTTCTTCACCATTACCCTCTCAGGGGCAATTAGGGATGGGCAATAAATGCTCGCCCTGTCAGTGACAGTCACATCCCAAGAAGCAATTTTAAAAGGCCCTGTCCTTTTATGGGGTCTGTTAGGTATTGAATACAAATGTTCAAATGGATTGTTTTGCCAGTGAATGTTCAGAGTTGAATTCCCTTTGAATGGCAGGGATTAAAATTGTTTGTCTTGTCTTTCAGGCCGTGAGAACTCTCAGCCCAAGCTGACCCTGCTGCCCCCCTCCCCAGAGCAGGTCAATGCCAAGGGCACTGCCACCCTGGTGTGCCTTGCCAATCACTTCTATCCCGATGAGCTGGAGGTGCAGTGGAAGAAGGACGGTGCAGTCATTTCGGACGGGGTTCAGACCAGCAACTACCTGCGAGCTTCGGACAGCACCTACAGTGTCAGCAGCCTGCTGACCCTCTCTGGGTCTGACTGGGAGTCCAACGCTCGCTTCTCCTGTGCCCTTACCCACATGACCCTCCCCTCTCCCCTCAGCAAGAGCATCAGGAGATCAGAATGTGTGTAGAGTGTGTGAGACAGTCCACAGAGGAGACACAACTTTAAATAGAACAGGGCTGAGCTGGCAGGGCAAAGGTCATTGTCAGCACTGAATTTCAACTCTCTTCTTTCTTGGGATTGGCTCGGTGACATTTCTGAGGTTCAAGGGTAAAGGCAGGTCATTGGGATCATCAAAAGGAAGCTTTACTCTGTATGAAACCCTGTGCTGACCCTGTCCTGGGACCGTTTTATGGGGACAGTGATGACTTGTGATGCCAAGTAAAACCTCTCGAAGATGCTGAAAACTGTCAGCTATATAAAACAATATGAACCTCTGAAATTTCTGCTTCAGTAAACCAGATCTCCTTCCTGCTCAGCCGTCAGTTCGAATTTAAGCTTCTGTCACTACTTTAAGGGACAGGATTCTCAGGTTATTGAGAAAATCTCCACAAGTGTTTTCCTCAAGCTCCATTGTGGCTGTGATTTTGTGCAGCTTCCTCTGTCTGGGCTGTTAATTGAAGTCTTTTTTCTGTCAATGTAAATCTGGAAAAATGAATAAAGATCAAGAAGATTCAGTCTGTCTCGTGTGTGCTTTGGAAATGGCCAGAGCTACTGGGAACCCTGCATTGATGAATATGATCAGCAGCATCTTGTTACTCAGAATAACAATTTCACAGGTTTTGGGAAATAAATATTCCTTAAATTAGACTTGGGTTTTCTTTATTCTTAAAGTGCAATGGAATGGGCCCGTGTGTCCCTAGAGTCAGATTGAGAATGTTAAATCTGGGGAGTCTGGGAGTCACGGCTGGGGAAGGCAGTCAATGATAAACTGGTTCCACCTTCTGCTGTCATATTCTGTAGCCCCTGGGGCCATCTCAGTGAGAGTCATCCAGGGCTCAGGGTGGATTCCAGAGCAGATCATTGACCTGATTGTTGCGTTCCTTAGTCCACATGTGACTCCAATAATCTCATTCTAGTGCTTTAGTATCAGTGGGAATCAATGGGGCTGAAATCTTATCCAAACAGACCCTGACACAGCGGGGAGGCTGCTGGTGGCTCAGAAACCCCTTGGATTCAGTCCCAGATTCCACTGTGGCTCTTTCATTCAAACACAGCATTAGCACACTGACACCACATTCAGAGGGCAATCCTGAGATGGGGCAAGTTTGGTTCTTGATTGTGGGGAAATGGGGGCTGGGTGTGAAATGTCCAGTCTGAAGCTGGTGGGGGTACTTTTTCATGAAGAATAGAAACTGATGTCAGAATAATGTCAGGTGTTGATGGGAGTGAGGAATATCTCAGTGATCTGTCTCCAGAATCCACACACTACACACATCCTTCTGTCAGACCCTGAAGGCAGAGAAACTGCTCCTTGACACCCTATATTTCTCTATCTTTCCCAGAAAAGGTGAAGTATTCTCTGCCTCAGTGATTCCCTGGGACAGGACATTTTATAAAGGGCTGTGGGAAGGGAAATGTTGCCTCTCGATGACAAAGCCAATGGAAGGATGTGGAGCTGGCTCTGTGAAATGTTTGGACACAGAGGATGACACCAGAAGCAATCCAATGTTGTCGCTCTCTCCTTTGCAATTGCTAAACTGGTAATAATTACTTTTTGCTCACAATTTGCTCTCTCGAATTTGATCCACTTGCCTTTCTTACTTTGCTTTTTTTGACTTCAGTCTGTGGGTAGATCCATCAAAACCCAATCTCCTCACACTCATCCTGGCCCCTGAAGAGACTAGAGACAAACTGCAAATGCTGGAATCCAAGGATGACAAGCAGGAGGCTGGGAGAACACAGCAAGACTGGCAGCATCAGGAGGTGGAGAAATCGGAGTTTTGGGTGTAAACATTCTTCTGGAAGTGGGGTGGGTGGGTTTTGGGGGAGCTGCAGATAAAGGGAGTGGTGGGGGCAGGGTGGTTAGGTGGGGATAGGTGGAGACAGGTCGAGGGTAGGACATGGTTGGTCGAAGGGAGGGATAATTCTGGATTCATCTCTCCCATCGACCAATCAGGTCATACTCTCTATCTTTCACAACCTATCCCCATCTCACCACCTCGCTCCCACCCACCCTTTATCTGCAACCCCCCTGACACCTACCCTCCCCCTTCCTGAAGAAGGGTTACACCTGAAACGTCGATCCCTGAAGAGATTAGACGAGGTTATTTCATGGAATCAAACCATCAAGCCCATCAATCCTGAAAACAGATTCCAACATTGAAGTCCCATTTGCTGGTTGCACATGTAAAGTCTTTTTCAGGCTGAAAGAAGGAAGTTTTCGATTGAGGAATGAGTGAGCTTAACCCAGATCCTGAACAACAGCACTTCAGAATGGAGTGATATAAATCAGAAGCAATATAAATACAGGGCAGCTTATATACTGCAGCTCGCACTGAGTGCAGCCAGCATAGAGGGGAATGCTGGGAGGTTTGGTCAGTGTGGGAGTTTGGTGAACTCGGGGAAGGAGTCCACCTTTGCTTTTCCAAAGTGATTTGGAACTGTCACTTCAGCTGCTGGAAGCCTGCACGTGCACTTGGTTTGAATGAAACAAAATGGTAAACAAGAAAATAGGAATCTGGAAATTGTTTCGTATGAGGGAATGTGTAAATAGACTGCTTCAGGACATGTCCATTAGGGAAGGTTAATAAATGCAAAGTACTGAAACTTCAAAACTGAGACTGAAGACAATTACTGGACCAATGAAGGAATGGATATTTTTCAGTTGTAAGTAAGATCAACATTTCTTTATTGCATTGAAATGACTCAGGGTAAATATATCTGCAGTGAATGTATAAAACGACAGGAACTCCCATTCAGGGAGTTTGGAATGAAGGCTGAATTGAAAAAGCAGTGATATATCAGGGAGTGCCGGAGATACCTGGAGACTTAGTTCCAGGAGGAAGTTATAGGCCTCAGGACTGCACAGTTCAATTCCATGTGTAGTAAGGGGCAGGAGGGTACGACACACGAGGGAGGCAGATAGGGAGTTGGAGAATACTGTGGGACAGGAAAACCCCTCACTCTTCTAAACCCCAGTGAGAACAAGGCCAGCCTTTCCAATCTTTCCTCATCACACAGCCCCCTCATTCCAGCGATCAATCGGGTAAAACTTCTCTGAACCACCTCCAATGCATTTATATTCTTCCTTCAATAAGGAGACCAAAACTACACACAATACGGTATTTGAGATGTGATCACACCAATGTCCAGGAATAACTGAGACATCACAGTCTCACTTTCTGGTCCCGAATCACGCCTACTCTTAATTTTCCCAGCGTTTTTACTGTCCATCTTTAATTGTCCTGGACAAGATGGTGCTGTGCTGCCTTCTTCAACCGCTGCAGTCTGTGTGCTGTCGGTAGACTCATAATGTCCTTAGGAAGGGAATTCCAGAATTCTGACCCAGTGACGATATTTCCAAGTCAAACTGGTGAATGGCTTGGAGAGGAACTTGCTGGGGTGATGCTGCCCTTGTCCTTCTTGATTCAAGTAATCATAGGTTTAGAAGGTGTTGTCTCAGGACCTTTGGTGAATTTCTGCAATGCATCTTGTAGATAGTGCACACAAATGTTACTGAGTGTTGGTGTGGAGGGAATGGATATGTGTGGAAGTGGTGCCAAACAAGCGGGCTAAAATTTGATAAACAAAATTTAAATAAAATAATATAAAACAACCTAAAATGAAATAAAATAAAATGTTGCTGCTTTTTTGATAAAACATCACTGAACCCCAAATATTAACTCCTCCCTTTTACATGATAATGAGGAAAGAACTCTTGTTGGTGCAGTTTTTTTTTAATCATCTCAGAATATTCAAAGCTGTGAGCACAGAGCAGTCACGTTCCCGGACAAGATGGTGAGGTCCCGCAGACAGTAAACGAATGACGAGACATATCTATTTTGTTGGCACTCGTTGAATAGCGAGCAGGATACCCGAGGGAATCTCTTCAGAATGGGATCTTGTCGAACCCCCTAAGGTGGGGTGGGGGTGGTCGGGGTGTGGTGGTGGTGGAGCGTCAAATGGTGGAGCCAGAGACTGTGCAACTTTCAACAGTGCACCTCGGTCTCAGCCTGGATTCGGTGCTCTCATTTCTGAGGTGGCTTTCAATCCGATGACCATTTTGACTCTGAGGCAGGAGCATTGCCCATGAAGCCACGGTCAGTAATAATGTAAACTGTGCGGCTCTGAAAGCCTGAGTCTGCATCTCAGCTCAGACGATATCAGCTCATTCATCAAATCTGTTTCTGCCCCTCTGCAGGCTGACCAGGCTGCCGGTGCCTTTCCAACACTCCCACGTTTCCTCCTGTGTCACAGCTCAGAAGTGGAGTCGAGAAGTGTGGGGCTGGGAAAGCACAGCAGGTCCCTCCGTCAGATCCTCTTCAAGAAACTCATGGCTCACCACCACCGCTCAACAGTTAGGGAAGGGCAACAAGAAAGGATGGAGATGGGGACGCGATGCCTCAAGTGCTGTTCTCTGCAGTTTGGGGGCACGCTTTGACAGCTGTTTGTTAGATCTTTGAGTATAATTCATTTTTTGCTGATGCCAGTGATAATCCAAAGGACACTCCACCTTTCAGTCTGACAAACCAGGGTCACCCATGTCATGGCTCTGTTTCTGGCCGAGGCTCCAGTCTTTCAAAGAGATGAATTCAAGCCTCACCAGTTTGATCATTTGAATTGTATGCCATTTATTTTGATTTCTCCTGGGATGGGGTGGGCGTTGACGTGTCGGTTATTTGTTGCCCTTCCCGAATTGTCCTGGAGATGGCGGTGGTGAGCCATGTAATATCTGGGAAGCAACTGATAGATCATTCCCACTGGAATCGACTGGAATGAATGTGGGTTTATTCATGGCTAATGGAAAGAGTCATTACCCATAATCCTCAGCTGCTGTGCAAGTACTCTATAGTTACTAGAAGGCAGTTGTTTCTCTCTGCCCGAACAATACAAAGTCAGAAGTCACACAAAAGCAGGTTCTAGTCAACAGGTTCATTTTAAATCACAAGCTTCCGAAACGCTGCTCCTTCATCAGGTGTACCCCAGTCCACCATTGACATCCCCACATTACTGAACAGTACAAATAAACTGGGGCTTTGAGAGGATCTAACCGGCTCCATCTGGAGAATCGTGGGGAGAGTGAGAGAAAAAAAGAGAACAGCTTTCGGACCAGGATACTTATCGCATCGCAATGAAAATGCCCTGCATGCTATGGTATGTCCAAACGGAGTACTTTGGTGTGATTTTTGATTGTCTCCAGATTTTTTTTTTCATTCTATGATACACGTGGACTATGTCAGTATTGGGTATCACAAAGCATGTTTGGTATCACAAAGTGTTTCCTCCATTGAACACTTTCCAACACACTCTCTCCATCTTGCTTTAATCCTTATTGACTCTTGGACATTCCCCCTACACTCTCATTCTGTCCCGGTCCCAGAGGAATTGATGGCCTGACTTCATGACCCCACACTGTGTGAAGGTTGGTGTGAAGTGAGGCCAGTGTGTTGGAGCTTGGGCCCCTGCCTCAGGCCCAGGTGCAGGGGCCTGTTCAACAATCTGCACATTGTCCTTTTTCTCTTTCTGAATGAACTGGGTCAAATTGCAGTAACGAGCTGGCAACAAAGTGTCTTGTCTAAAATGTTCCCAGCATTGGGCACAGAACTGGCTGAATCACAGGAGACAGAGGGCAGTAATGGAAGGATAGTTTTCAGAATAGAGGGTGGAGACTCATGATATTCCACAGGGTTCAGTGGTGGTCTACATAAATGAATTGGAGGAGGGCATAGCTGGTCGAATTAGTAAGTTTACGGTTAATACAAAGATTGGTAGAGTTGTGGAAAATGAGAAGGTTTGTCACAGGATACCGCAGGATATTGATCAGTTGGCTGCTTGGATAGAAAAATGGCAGATGGAGCTTAATCCAGACAAATGTGAGGTGATGCATTTTGAAAGGTGATGTACAGGTGGGAATTATACAGTGAATGGCAGAATCCTCTGGAGTATTGATATGCAGAGAGATCTGGGTGTGCATGTTCACGGATCACTGAAGGTGGCAGCACAGGGAGGTAAAGCAGTAAAAAAGGCTTCTGGCATGCTTGCCTTCATTGGAAGGGACACTGAGTATAAGGATTGACAAGTTATTCTGTAGCTTTATCAAACAATAGTCAGGCCACACTTGGAATATCGCATGCAGTTCCGGTCAGCACACTACCAGAAGGATGTGGATGTTTTGAAGATGGTGCATAAAATGTTTACCAGGATATTGTCTGGTATGGGGGATTGTAGTTCTGAAGAAAGGTTGGATAGACTTGCCTTGTTTTCATTGGAATACGGGAAAATGAAGTGTGTCCTGATAGAAGATTACAGAGTTGTGAACGGCATAGGTGTGGAAAATATGAGGCTTTTTTTCAGGGTGGATGCGTCACTTACTCAGGGACAGAGGTTCAAGGGGCGGGGGAATTTAAAAGAGATGTGTGAGATAAGTATTTTACACAAAGGGAGTTGAGTATCTGGAACACACTGCCAGAGGAGGGGGTGGAAGCAGACACAATAGAATTATTCAATAAATAAATAATGCATGAATAGGAAGGGAATAGAGGGCTATGAATCCTGTAGGTGAAGACAGTTTCTGTGAGGAAGGCCAAAATGTGTCAGCACAGGCTTGTAGGGCCGAAGGGCCTGTTCCTGTGCTGTATTGTTCCTTGTTCTTTGGTCCCTACTGTTGACTTGGATTCTCGGGAGCCAGCTCCGTATGAAGAGCCTGTTCTCATTCTTTTGTTGGAGTTCATGGGGCAGCTGCTGCTTCCTTGCTACGTCACTGATCAAACCAACAATGTGGGAAGACTCATGATATTTTAAATACACTCTCTGCAGGAAAATGTTTGGCCGAGGTTTTAATGTTGTTTAATAAGATAATGACGTCAATACACCAGTGTTGTTTACGGCTCAGAACGTTTACCATCATGGTCCAAGATTTAAATGCACCATCTCTCATTCGTGATAATACAGTTTTCAATGTTTCTTTCCCCTTACGTGTTATGAAGAGGTTTGCAAACATGTTTTGATGAGGACAGTGCATCTTCAACACCGTATGACGGAGTGGGTGTCTGTTTGAATTCGCACTTGTGATAATACAGTTTTAAATGTGTCAGTGTTACTTTCCCCACTCTCTAGGGGATGTCGCTGCCACTATCCCCACTCCACCCTTCACTCTCGGGGTTATACCATTTTTAGCATCCTTTCTGTCTGAGAATGTCATTGTTCTTGTCCCTCCCTCTCTCAGGGACTGGGTGGGTGTTTCACATGCACCTAGTTTGTTAGATCCATTCTTGTGAAATGGGTAATCCCTGTTTTACTCTGGTAACAGTGAGTTAAAGCCCGGCACAGTTCACCCTTCATCTCCATCATATCTCAGGGCCTAAGGTTGGTCAGTACTGTCTGGGCCCAGAAAAATCCCACCACTTCCCACAGTTTTCCCTCTTTCCTATCTTTACTGGACACCTTATATCCAGGAATCCCCAATCCCGGATCTCTGTTAGAGCCACAACATCAGATTTCCACTTGACAATCTGCATGTGTAACCCCCCCAATACTGTATTATTAACCCATTTCAGTCTGTATCGCATCAATCAGGGTCCCTAATAGGCAAACGCTGTATTTAAATAATCTCAGTGACTGTGGAGACCTGGTGAGGTTGGGAACAATCAGCAGGATCAGTCACACCATTTGCATTCTGCACAGGGCTCGGGATTCCAGGGGGCCCATTGTGCTCGGGTCTGGGACTGAGGAGCAAGAGCGAGGCCTGCAATCTCTGGTCTCTGTCCCTGATTTGTGGGTCCGCTCTGATGGAGACCATTGTGAAAGCCATAGTCAACATCGCCACCTGCTGACCTGGAGAAGCAAGAACATGCAGTGCTTGTGGGAATAACCTGAATGTGATCAGAGGACAAGGTCAAAAATCATACGACACCAGGTTATTGTCCAACAGGTTTATTAGAAAATACAATCTTTCGGAGCCTTGCCCCTTCTTTCAGGTGCTCAGAGGAGCAAACAAGGTGAATTTAATCAACAGAGAAAACAAACTCTGCTGTTCATTTCCTGCTCGGTTGACTCTGTTCTCCTAAATGACATGAACAAGAGACAAGGCAAGAATAAAAAATATAAGGACACCACACCAGTGACCTCCGAGTATGTGAAAAATATTTGGTGAGAATATTTTCCTGCTTTTTCAATGTTTGGTATTAATTCAAAGCAGAAAGATTCTTTCTCTCTTCTTCCCTCCTTGAAACGTTTACTGAATTGATCAAACACAGCAACAGTTCATGTGATGGGTTGAGGGGATTATCTAATGATCGAGGGAGGGGACTGGATCAAGATTCCCTGGAATTTAGAAGGTTGGGAGGAGATTTCACTGATACATTTTACATTCTCCAGGGCCCTGACAGGGTAGATTTTGGAAGGATGTGCCCCTACCTGGGTTTGGAGATGCCGGGGTTGGACTGGGGTGTACAAATTTACAAACCACACAACACCAGGTTATAGTCCAACAGGTTTAATTGGAAGCACTAGCTTTCGGAGTGCCGCTCCTTCATCAGGTGAAGGTTGGTGAAGGAGCAGCGCTCCAAAAGCTCGTGCTTCCAATTAAACCTGTGTCGTGTAACCTGGTGTCGTGTGATTTTTAACTTTGTCCCCCCTACCTGGGATTCTAAAGCAGAGTCGCAGTCTGGGAATAAGGGATTAGGCATTTAGATCAAAGATGAGGAATGGGTGGCACAGTGACTAGCACCACTGTCTTACAGCACCAGGGAGCTGGCTTCGATTCCACCCTGAGGTGATTTTCTTTGTGGAGTTTGCTTGTTCTCCCCATGTCTGAGTGGGTTTCCTCCGGGTGCGCTAGTCTCCATTCTCAGTCCAAGGATATGCAGGTTAGGTGAACTGGCCATGGGAAGTGTAGGGTTACAGCAATAGGAGAGGGGTGTGGTTCTGGGTGGAATGCTGCTTGGACTTCTTCCACACAGTAGGAATTCTATTTATCCTATCCATGCGCTCATAATTTTGTAAACATCCATAAGGCCTCCTCTCAGGCTCCGATGCTCCAGAGAAAACAGCCCCAGCCTGCTCAGCCTCTCCCTATCGCGCAAATCCTCCAACCCTGGCAACATCCTTGTAAATCTTTTCTGAACCCTTTCAAGTTTCCCAATTCCAATACTCAATACTCTGACCGATAAATGAAAGCATACCAAACACCTTCTCTTTCCTTTCTCCCTGCGATTCTACTTTCAAGGAGCTGTGGACCTGCCCTCCAAGGTCTATTTGTTCAGTAACATTCCCTAGGGCCTTACCATTAAGTGTATAAGTCCTGCTAAGATTTGCTTTCCCAAAATGCAGCACCTCACATTTATCTGAATTAAACTCCATCTGCCACTTCTCAGCCCATTGGCCCATCTGATCAAGATCCTGTTGTAATCTGAGGTAACCTTCTTCGTTGTCCACCACACCTCCAATTTTGGTGTCGTCTGCAAACTTACTAACTGTACCTCTTATGCTCATATCCAAATCATTTATATAAATTACGAAAAGTAGTGGACCCAGCACTGATCCTTGTGACACTCCACTGGTCACAGACTTCCACTCTCAAAAGCATCCCTTCACCACCACCCTCTGTCTTCTAGCTTTGAGCCAGTTCTGTATCCAAATGGCTAGTTGTCATGTGAAATCTAACTTTGCTAACCAGTTGAATGCCTTACTGAAGTCCATATAGGTCACATCTACCGCTCTGCCCTCATCAATCCTCTTTGTTCCTTCTTCAAAAAACTAAATCGTGTTTGTGAGACATGATTTCCCACGCACAAAGCCATGTTGACTATCGCTAATCAGTCCTTGCCTTTCCAAATACATATACCTCCTGTCCCTCAGGATTTCCTCCAACAACTTGCCCACCATCGACTTCAGGCTCACTGGTCTATAGTTCCCTGGTTTATCCTTACCAGCTTTCTTAAAAAGTGGCACCACGTCAGCCAGTCTCCAGTCTTCCAGCACCTCACCTGTGACTATCGATGATACAAGTATCTCAGCAAGAGGCCCAGCAATTACTTCCTTAGCTTCCCACAAAGTTCTAGGGTACACCTGATCAGGTCCCGGGGATCTATTCACCTTTATGCGTTTCAAGACATCTAGCACTTCCTCCTCTGTAATATGGACATTTCACAAGATGTCACCATTTATTTCCCTACATTCTATACCTTCCATATCCTTTTCCACAGTAAATACTGATGCAAAATAGTTTCTCCCCCGTCTCCTGCGGCACCACACAAAGGCTGCCTTGCTGATCTTTGAAGGGCCCTATTCTCTCCCTAGTTACCTTTTTGTCCTTGATGTATTTGTAAAATTTCTTTGGATTCTCCTTAATTCTATTTGCCAAAGCTATCTCATGTCCCTTTTTTACTCTCCCGATTTCCCTCTTAAGTATACTCCTACTGCCTTTATACTCTTCTCATGATTCCCTCGATCTATCCTGTCTATACCTGACATATGCTTCCTTCTTTTCCTTAATCAAACACTCAATATCTTTAGTCATCCAGCATTTCCTATACTTACCAGCCTTTCCTTTCACCCTCACAGGAATATGCTTTCTCTGGATTCTTGTTATCTCATTTCTGAAGGCTTCCCATTTTCCAGTCGTTCCTTTACCTGCGAACATCTGTACCCAATCAGCTTTTGAAAGTTCTTGCCTAATACCGTCAAAATTGGCCTTTCTGCAGTTTAGAACTTCATCTTTTAGATCTAGTCTATACTTTTCCATCACTATTTTAAAACTAATAGAATTATGGTTGCTGGCCCAAAATGCTCCTCCATTGACACCTCAGTCACCTGCCTTGCCTTATTTCCCAAGAGTACGTCAAGGTTTTCACCTTCTCTACTGGGTACATCCACGTACTGAATCAGAAAGATTTCTTGTACACACTTAACAACTTCCTCTCCATCTAAACCCTTAGCATGATGGCAGTCCCAGTCTATGTTGGAAAGTTAAAATCCCCTCCCATAACCACCCTATTATTCTTACAGATAGCTGAAATCTCCTTACAAATTTGATTCTCAATTACCCTTTGACTATCAGAGGGTATTGTTTGCAATACAATCTGAAAAAAGTCATAATCCCTTTCTTATTTCTCAGTTCCACCCAAATAACTTCCCTGGATGTATTTCCAAGAATATCCTCCCTCAGTACAGCTGTAATGCTATCCCTTATCAAATATGCCACTCCCCCTCCACCTCTCTTGCCTCCCTTTCTATCCTTCCTGCAGCATTTGTATCCTGTTAAGGCCTTATCACAGAATCCTTGTGGAACACCATTCAAAATGTGTTTTTTTTCCCTGTCGTCTGTCACCAGTCTCCTAACCAAGTCAAACATTCATCTTCAATCTCATGGATTTTAGCTTTGGTCAGCAGATTGTTTTGTGGAAAATTATTGAGTATTTCTGAAAGTTGCTAAGATTAGACGTCCTATCAACTATTTTAGTTAATGCATTTGGTTTGTTAGTTAGAAATTACCCATCACAAATCTATGTGGACAATTTCCAATTCTCTATATGAGAAGGGGCGGCACGGTGGCACAGTGGCACAGTGGTTAGTGCTGCTGCCTCAAAGCGCCAGAGACCTGGGTTCAATTCCCACCTCAGGTAACTTTCTATGTGGAGTTTGCACATTCTTCCCGTGTCTGTGTGGGTTTCCTCCCACAGTCCAAAAATGTGCTGGTTAGGTGAATTGGCCATGTTAAATTGCCCATAGTGTTAGGGGAATGGGCTGGGTGGGTTGGTCTTCAGAAGGTCGGTGTGGACTTGTTAGGCCAAAGGGCCTGTTTCCAAATCATAAGTAATCTAATCTTCATTCTATCTGCTGTTAATTATAAATTTCAATGAAAGCCTCAAAAGAGATGTTAGATTGACCAGTATATTATTGTGTTTGACCAGATCAGTGGCTGTGCGGAATCACACAGAGAGCAGCCAGTGAGCCTGACACAGTCAGGGACACCCCCTGGTGCTGAAGGTTATGCTGCTGCTGGTAAAGGTCGCATTTCAACTGAAACTGCACTCCCTCCCTACACGCTCCCCTCTTGTCCCCACATGCCTCACTACAACCCCTGGAGATGCCATCCAGCACCTTGTGCCCTCGCTCAGTCTCCATTGACCTTGTCTCCATTAGCCTTGAACCTCCTTCCAAGCACTGAAGCTTGAGCCATTTCCTCTGACCCTTGATCATGTGTCTGCCATCTTGGAACTGACTAACCTGGTCACCATTAACCTGCACTGCCCTCTCAGCAGGGTGCATAGATTGATTCAGCACAGAGAAGGCCCTATGGCCCATTGAGTCGGCACCGGCATAACTATCACTAAAGGCACTGTAATCCCAATTTCCTGCACTTGTCCCAAATCTGTGAATGTTATGATATTTAAAAGTTGTAAGCTTTCCACCCTTCAGTACCTTCCTTGACAGAGGGTTCATGTTTATTGCTTATATCACGTCAGGCTCAAGGAGGTTAACAAAAGCTCAACTCTTTGGGTTTTTGCTGTGGGTGGGTTGGTGGCTCGGTGGTTAGCACTGCTGCTTGTCAGCACCAGCGACCTGGGTTTGATTCCAGTCTCACGTGACTGACTTTGGCATTTGCACATTCTCCTCGTGTCTGTGTGGGGTACCTCTGGGTGCTCTGGTTTCCTCCCACAATCCAAACATATGCAGGATATGTGGTTTGGCCATGCTAAAATTGCCCATAGTGTTCAGTTAGGCACATTAGTCAGGGGAAATATAGGGGAGGGGAGGGGAGTGGTTGTGGGTGGGTTACTCCTTCGGTCTGGCCAGACCAGGTAAGGACAGCAGTCCTCCTTCCCTCAAGGACAGTAGTGAATCAGGTGATTTTTGTTTCTGACAATCACCAATGGCTTCATGGCCATCTGATTTCCAGATTGATAGTGAATTAAAATTCCTCCACCTGCAGGTGGGATTCAAACACAGGTCCCCAGAACTTTACTTGGTTCTTCAGGTTTACAGTCCAGCAATGATACCACTCGGCCTTTTCCTATCCCAGTAGTATCCTCGCCTCTGAGCCTGACACTGCTGTGGAATGCAGCTCTCTCCATAGAGTGGTTCACATGACAGTGTGATAAAGGCAAAAGAAAAAAAAGGGGAAGAAAAGAAAAAGAAATAAAAAGCGGAGTGTCAGAAGAACTGATACTCTGGGACCTGACTCTGAATAACAACCTGCCAACCAACCCCCTCCTTCTGTCACCCTCAATCTCCCCATGCTTACTCTTGATGCCCCTTCAATCCAGCTTGTGCTGCCTTTGGGAGAGGTTGACCTTCCCTCCATCACCCAGGAACGTGGTCATCATCCCAGAGGAGCATAGTCCCACTTGCCCATTCGAGACAGAGACGAATGGTGGTAGGTTTAACCTGAGGGTCACCACAGCTGAGGCAGGGGGAGAGAAGTTGACATCTTCATTAATCCACTGTAACCCCTCTTGGGGCTGCAAAAATTCAACCTCACTCCCTCAGACAGCTCCCGTCCCTGTAAGGTAATATTGCTGCACCTCGTTGAGGGCGAATTGACCACTAAAATATGACTATGGTTCGCCAGCATTGGCTGAGCAGGCAATCACTGTGACCATGACCCTGGCTCCAGAAAATCCCCTTGTAATTGGGGAGCACATTAGGGAGCACAGTGCACACTACCTCTGAAATGCCTCCTTTACTGAGAATACACTCTCAGCATTCACCTTTCTCAGCTGCCATCTCAATTTATTATCAATTCTATGTCCTATGATCCTGCCCCTGTAACTACCTGATGAAGGAGGAGGGCTCTGAAAGCTTGTACTTCCAAATAAACCTGTTTGAATCTAACCTGGTGTTGTGTAATTTTTAACTATGGCCATCTCAATGAGGTCCCATCTCAGACTGGATCAGCTGAATTGTTGTTCGTTCATGATTTGAGAAGCTTAAAGCCTAATCTTCAATCCCCAGCACAAAGCCCATTCTCTCTGCATCGTTATGAGACAAATACCTCAGAGAGACACTGACAGGCTGCACTAAGTAACATACACAGGTAGCACTGAATCACTGAGTAACATGCTCACACTCCATGCTGCCTGTAGGTGTCTCAGTGTGAGCATGTCACTCAGTGCTGCCTGTAGGTGTCTCTCTGAATGTGGGTGTGTTACTCAGTACTGCCTGTCGGTGTCTCTCTGAATGTGGGTCTGTTACTCAGTACTGCCTGTAGGTATCTCTCTGCGTGTGAGCATTTTTCTCAGTGCTGTCTGAAGGTGTCTCTCCAAATATGGGAGTGTTACTTAGTGCTACCTGCAAATGTCTCTCCAAATGTGGGTGTGTTTGTCAGTGCTGCCTGCAGGTGTCTCTCTGAATAACACACACACTCAAACTCAAACTCAAACCTCAGAGAGACACCAGCAGGCAGCATTAAGTAATACACTCACACTTAGACAGACACACAGCCTTCAGTGTCTGTGAAAGGCCGAACATCATTTTCCGGTGCTACCCAGCATGCAGCAGAGAGTGCACAGTGCAATCCCACCAGCTGGGTTTGGACCACAGAGTGATGAGTGAATGCCTCAGATTGTAATTATTGAGTCGCAACAGCTTTCAGTTTCTGTTCTGTTTGGAATTATTTCACCTCCACAGATTCCGGATCAAAGGGATCATTTGAAAGTGATTGGTGAAAGACTGTCAGTATCATCTACAACTGATGTGTCATTGATTGACAGGCCAATAGCTAATTGTGACAATGACTTGCTGAAATGCAGCCAATCAGCTAAGGGCAGTTGTCCACTTCCAAAGTACACAGAGGCGGGCTGCCTTAGAGTGGTCGGAAGGTGGGAGGGGCGGGGGCTTGCTGGGCTTGTATTGTCTGCACTTTTGTATGTAACGGTATTGTCTAATGTATAAATGTCATTGTCACTGTCTTGTCATATGTGGAACTGGGATTTGAGGTTTGTCCTCCTCTCCCTGTAAAATGGTTGAACAGTAGGGTTCGGGGCCTAGCTTTGCTGCTCCTCTCCCTTGTAAAATTGCTGTCTTTTGTGTACAGCTGTCAATGTTTTTTGTAAACTGTTTTGTAATTTGTTTAATAAAATAAATCCAAAGTACACAGAGGCGGGCTGCCTTAGAGTGGTCGGAAGGTGGGAGGGGCGGGGGCTTGTTGGGTCTGTATTGTCTGCACTTTTGTATGTAACGGTATTGTCTAATGTATAAATGTCATTGTCACTGTCTTGTCATATGTGGAACTGGGATTTGAGGTTTGTCCTCCTCTCCCTGTGAAATGGTTGAACAGTAGGGTTCGGGGCCTAGCTTTGCTGCTCCTCTCCCTTGTAAAATTGCTGTCTTTTGTGTACAGCTGTCAATGTTTTTTGTAAACTGGTTTGTAATTTGTTTAATAAAATATAAATCCAAAGTACACAGAGGCGGGCTGCCTTAGAGTGGTCGGAAGGTGGGAGGGGCGGGGGCTTGCTGGGTCTGTATTGTCTGCACTTTTGTATGTAACGGTATTGTCTAATGTACAAATGTCATTGTCACTGTCTTGTCATACGTGGAACTGGGATTTGAGGTTTGTCCTCCTCTCCCTGTAAAATGGTTGAACGGTAGGGTTCGGGGCCTAGCTTTGCTGCTCCTCTCCCTTGTAAAATTGCTGTCTTTTGTGTACAGCTGTCAATGTTTTTTTGTAAATTGTTTTGTAATTTGTTTAATAAAATATATCCAAAGTACACAGACAGCTTTGCTCTTTGATGTGAAGGGCACTGCTTGTCACTGGCCACTCGGGTGTTTCCTTTCTTCCTGGTGGTGGAAACTTAATAAAGATTCGTGCACCTTGTGTCTTTCACTGTGTCTCACACCTGCACACACACAACATGGGGGCTGGGGAGAAAATAAGTCCAAAGCACACAGGGACAGAGACCCAATATTCTTTATCTTTGTTCCCTTTTCCAGATTGACATTGACAGAAAACAGACTGCAATCAACAGCCCAGACAGAGGAAGCTGCACAAATTCACAGCCACAATGGATCTTGAGGAAAACATTTGAGGAGATTTTCTCAATAATTTTCCCTTTAAACAGTGACAAGACCTTAAATTGGAACTGATGACTGAGCAGGAAGGTGATCTGGTTTACTGAAGCAGAGACTTCTGAGGTTCACATTGTTTTTGTACAGCTGACAGTCTTCAGCATAGAACATAGAACATAGAACAATACAGCACAGAACAGGCCCTTCGGCCCACGATATTGTGCCGAACATTTGTCCTAGCTTAAGCACCCATCCATGTACCTATCCAATTGCCGCTTAAAGGTCACCAAAGATTCTGACTCTACCACTCCCACAGGCAGCACATTCCATGCCCCCACCACTCTCTGGGTAAAGAACCCACCCCTGACATCTCTCCTATACCTTCCACCCTTCACCTTAAATTTATGTCCCCTTATAACACTCTGTTGCACCCGGGGAAAAAGTTTCTGACTGTCTACTCTATCTATTCCTCTGATCATCTTATAAACCTCTGTCAAGTCACCCCTCATCCTTCGCCGTTCCAACGAGAAAAGGCCTAGCACTCTCAACGTATCCTCGTACGACCTATTCTCCATTCCAGGCAACATCCTGGTAAATCTTCTCTGCACCCTCTCCAAAGCTTCCACATCTTTCCTAAAATGAGGCGACCAGAACTGCACACAGTACTCCAAATGTGGCCTAACCAAAGTCCTGTATAGTTGCAACATCACTTCACGACTCTTGAATTCAATCCCTCTGCAAATGAACGCTAATACACCATAGGCCTTCTTACAAGCTCTATCCACCTGAGTGGCAACTTTCAAAAATATATGAACATAGACCCCAAGATCCCTCTGTTCCTCCACCTCACTAAGAACCCTACCGTTAACTCTGTATTCCGCATTCTTATTTGTCTTTCCAAAATGGACAACCTCACACTTGGTAGGGTTGAACTCCATCTGCCACTCTTCAGTCCAGCTCTGCATCATATCTAAGTCTCTTTGCAGCCGACAACAGCCCTCCTCACTATCCACAAATCCACCAATCTTCGTATCATCTGCAAATTTACTGACCCACCCTTCGACTCCCTCATCCAAGTCATTAATAAAAATTACAAACAGCAGAACTGATCCCTGCGGAACTCCACTTGTAACTGGGCTCCAGGCTGAATATTTGCCATCTACCACCACTCTCTGACTTCGACCGGTTAGCCAGTTTTCTATCCAATTGGCCCAATTTCCCTCTATGCCATGCCTCCTGACTTTCCGCATAAGCCTACCATGGGGAACCTTATCAAATGCCTTACTAAAATCCATGTATACTACATCCACTGCTCTACCCTCATCCACATGCTTGGTCACCTCCTCAAAGAATTCAATAAGACTTGTAAGGCAAGACCCAACCTTCACAAATCCGTGTTGGCTGTCCCTAATCAAGCAGTGTCTTTCCAGATACTCATAAATCCTATCCCTCAGTACCCTTTCCATTACTTTACCTACCACCGAAGTAAGACTAACTGGCCTGTAATTCCCGGGGTTATCCCTATTCCCTTTTTTGAACAGGGGCACAACATTCGCCACTCTCCAGTCCCCTGGTACCACCCCCGTTGACAGTGAAGACGAAAAGATCATTGCCAACGGTACTGCAATTTCCTCTCTTGCTTCCCACATAATCCTAGGATATATCCCGTCAGGCCCGGGGGACTTGTCTATCCTCAAGTTGTTCAAAATGTCCAACACATCTTCCTTCCTAACAAGTATCTCCTCTAGCTTACCAGTCCGTTTCACACTCTCCTCTTCAACAATACGGTCCCTCTCGTTCGTAAACACTGAAGAAAAGTACTCATTCAAGACCTCTCCTATCTCTTCCGACTCAATACACAGTCTCCCACTACTGTCCTTGATCGGACCTACCCTCGTTCTCGTCATTCTCATGTTTCTCACATACGCATAAAATACCTTTGAGTTATCCTTGATCCTATCCGCCAAAGATTTTTCATGCCCTCTCTTAGCTCTCCTAATCCCTTTCTTCAGGTCCCTTCTGGCTATCCTGTATCCCTCCACTGCTCTGTCTGAACCCTGTTTCCTCAACCTGATGTAAGCCTCCTTCTTCCTCTTTACAAGACATTCAACCTCCCTCATCAACCAAGGTTCCCTCACACGACCATTTCTTTCCTGCCTGACAGGTACATACATATCAAGGACACATCGTATCTGTTCCTTGAAAATGTTCCACATTTCCACGACATCCTTCCCTGACAGCCTATGCTCCCAACTTATGCTCCTCAGATCCTGTCTTACAGCATCGTAATTACCCTTCCCCCAATTGTAAAACCTACCCTGTTGCACGCACCTATCTCTCTCCATAACCAAGGTGAAAGTCACAGAATTGTGGTCACCATCACCAAAATGTTCACCCACTAACAAGCCCATTACTTGTCCCGGTTCATTACCGAGTACCAAATCCAATATGGCCTCCCCTCTGGTCGGAAAATCTACATACTGAGTTAGAAAAGCTTCCTGGACACACTGCGCAAACACCGCCCCATCCAATCTACTTGATCTAAAGAGCTTCCAATCAATTGTGGGCGGCACGGTGGCACAGTGGTTAGCACTGCTGCCTCACAGCGCTAGAGACCCGGGTTCAATTCCCGCCTCAGGTGACTGACTGTGTGGAGTTTGCACGTTCTCCCCGTGTCTGCGTGGGTTTCCTCCGGGTGCTCCGGTTTCCTCCCACAGTCCAAAGAGGTGCAGGTCAGGTGAATTGGCCATGCTAAATTGTATGGGGTAAATGTAGGGGTATGGGTGGGTTGCGCTTCGGCGGGTCGGTGTGGACTTGTTGGGCCAAAGGGCCTGTTTCCACACTGTAATTAATCTAATCTAATCTAATATTTGGGAAGTTGAAATCGCCCATGACTACTACCCTGTGGCTTCTGCAGCTTTCCAAAATCTGTTTCCCAATCTGTTTCTCCACATCTCTGCTGCTATTGGGGGGCCTATAGTAAACACCCAACAAGGTGACTGCACCTTTCCTATTTCTGACTTCAGCCCATACTACCTCCAAAGGCAGATCCCCCTCGAACTGCTTTTCTGCAGCCGTTATACCATTTCTAATTAGCAACGCCACCCCCCCCCCTCCTTTTTTACCACCCTCCCTAATCTTACTGAAACATCTGTAACCAGGAACCTCCAACAACCATTCCTGTCCCTCTTCTATCCACGTTTCTGTGATGGCCACAACATCGTCGTCCCAGGTACCGATCCATGCCATAAGTTCACCCACCTTATTTCTGATACTCCTTGCGTTGAAGTATACGCACTTGAACCCATCTCTGTGTCCGCAAGTATTCCCTGTCTGTGCTACCTTCTTCACAGCCTTCCTACATTCTTGGACATCCTGACAAACAGCTAGCCTACTTGCTGGACTACAAGTCCAGATCCCATCCCCCTGCCAAATTAGTTTAAACCCCCCTGAAGAGTGCTAGCAAACCTACCCCCCAGGATATTGGTGCCCTTCTGGTTCAGGTGCAAACCGTCTTGCTTGTACAGGTCCCACCTTCCCCAGAATGCAGTCCAATTGTCCAAATATCTGAAGCCCTCCCTCCTACACCATCCTTGCAGCCATGTGTTCAACTGCACTCTCTCCCTATTCCTTGCCTCACTGTCACGTGGCACCGGCAACAACCCAGAGATGACGACTCTGTCTGTCATAGCTTTTAGCTTCCAGCCTAGCTCCCTGAGCTCTTGAGTGACCTTCCCACCCCTCTTCCTACCTATGTCGTTGGTGCCAACGTGCACCACGACTTCTGCTTGCACACCCTCCCCCTTAAGGATTCTGAAGACACGGTCCGAGACGTCTCGGACCCTGGCACCCGGGAGGCAACAAACCATCTGAGAGTCTCGCCCATGTCCACAGAATTGCCTGTCTGTCCCTCTAACTAGAGAGTCTCCTATAACTAGCGCTCTCCTCCTCTCCCCCTTTCCCTTCTGAGTCTCAGAGCCAGACCTCGCGCCACAGACCCGGTCACTGAAGCTGACCCCTGTTACCCCAACAGTATCCAAAGCGGTATACTTATTGTTTAGGGGAACGACCACAGGGGATCCCTGCACTGCCTGCTTCCTCCCCTTCCCACCTCTAACTGTTACCCAGCTACCTCTGTTCTCTGGCGTAGCAATGTCCCTGTAGCTTCTATCTATCACCCTCTCAGCCTCTCGAATAATCCTGAGTTCATCCAACTCCAGTTCCAGTTCCCTAACTCGTTCTGTGAGGATCAGGATCTGACTGCATTTCCTGCAGATGAATTCGGCAGGAGTATCGGTGGTCACCCCTACCTCGAATATCCTGCAGGAGGAACATTCCACTCAAATATCAATCACTTACCTTCCTGACCAGCTCTGCGCTCCAACCTCACTTGCGCCCAGCTCGCGCCGCTCTCTGCTGTGAGAAGACCGTTGGCGTCGAGGTAAGTTCTTTATATATCAGTCACTTACCTTCCCAACCAGCTCTGCACTCCAACCTCACTTCCGCCCAGCTCGCACCGCTCTCTGCTGTGAGCATCTTTGAGAGGTTTGACTTGGTATCACAAGTCAACCCTATCCCTATCACATACTCCCAGAACAGGGACAGCATACTGTTTGACACAGCATAAAGGTCTCTCTATACTATCGCAACAACCTGTTTTCACTACTGAACCTCAGAATTTGCCCCGAGCAGTCCTGAGATGGAAGAGACTTGAAATTCAGTGCTGACAATGATCTTTGTCCTGCCAGCTCAGCCCTGTTCTATTTTAAAGTTGTGTCTCCTCTGTGGACTGTCTCAAACACTCTACACACATTCTGATCTCCTGATGCTCTTGCTGAGGGGAGAGGTGAGGGTCATGTGGGTGAGGGCACAGGAGAAGCGAGCGTTGGACTCCCAGTCAGACCCAGAGAGGGTCAGCAGGCTGCTGACACTGTAGGTGCTGTCCGAAGCTCGCAGGTAGTTGCTGGTCTGAACCCCGTCCGAAATGACTGCACCGTCCTTCTTCCACTGCACCTCCAGCTCATCGGGTTAGAAGTGATTGGCAAGGCACACCAAGGTGGCAGTGCCCTTGGCATTGACCTGGTCCCGGGAGGGTGTCAGCAGGGTGAGCTTTGGCTGAGAGTTCTCACGGCCTGAAAGACAAGAGAAGCAATTTTAATCCCTGCCAAACAAATGGATTTTGACTCTCAGCATATTCACTGACAAATCAATCTTATTGAACATTTTAGTCAATACAGAATAAACCAGACAAAAGAACAGACATTGTTCACATTGCTTCTTGGGATTTGAGTGTCACTAGCAGGGCCAGCATTTATTGCCTATCCCTAATTGCCCCTGCGAAGGTGATGGTGAAAGAGAAGGGACAGTTTTGGACCATCGTTTATGGAATGAATGTAGGCAGCTGGAAGGGCTATCAATGGGGGAGCATTTCAGTGACAGTGATCAGAACTCAGTGAGATTGAGAGGAGGGATGGAAATGGAGAACCATGGAGCAAGTGTAAAAGTTTTCATTGGCGAATGAACTATTTTAATAAACTGTGTGGTGATTTAGCAAAAGTGGACTGGCACCAGCGACATGATGGGAAATCAGTATCAGGGCAGTGGAAGCCCTCGCAGGATTAGACAGAGATCGTTCAGAATCTGTTCCCACAAGGAGTAAGGGTGGGACTGCCAAATCTAGACTCTCAGCTTGGGATGCCAAAAGGCAGCCAGAGTAGGGAAGACCAAATAGGAAAGGTGATGTTGGTTATCTGGAGTTCAAACCTGCAGTAAGCTGAGAGGAGAATAGAGGATACATGGATGAAATTAAACAGGATCTGAATAAAGCAAAGAGCTGACAGTATGAAGTAGGTCCAAGTGAATCAGGGTAATCCCAACGAACAAGTGGATTGGGGGTCATGTACTGACATGGATTGGGAACTGGTTGGCAGACAGGACAGAAACGACAAGTCTTTTTCTGAATGGCAGGTAGTTACCAGTTGTCGTACCACAGGGATCAGTCCTTGGTACCTAGTTATTCATAATATATAATAATACAGTTATAGAGTCAGAGACCCAAAAGGCCCATCAGACCATTGTGTCCATATTGGTCAAAAAACAACAACCCAATAATTCTCATCCATTTTTCCGGCATGAGGGAATTAGATGTGGTATGTGTTCAAGAAGGAATTAGATTTGGTTCTTAGGATTAAATGGATTAAAGAATGTGGGGAGAAAGCAGGAACAGGGGACTGTGTTGGATGATCAGCCATGATCATATTAAATGGTGGAGCAGGCTTGAGAGGCTGAATGGCCTATTCCTGCTGCGATTTTTGATGTTTCTCCCTATTGCTCAGATAATGAAGGAATGTCTCTCATCAGTTTGAAGCTGGAAGTCACATGTGTGTGGAAGTGGAAGATGTGGTCATGGTGATTAATGAATGCGGGTCAGTAAGATAGTTAAGAAGACACATGGGGTACATTTTTTTCCCCTGATGGAATGAGGGCATTGCTAGTTCGGCAGCATTTATTGCCCATCCCTAATCACCCAGACGGCAGTTTAAAGTCAACCACATTGCTGTGGGTCTGGAGTCACATGGTAAGATTGTCAGTTTCCTTCCCTAAAGGACATTAAGGAATCAGATGGCTTTTTCCTGACAATCAACAATTATTTCATGGTCATCATTAGACTCTTAATTGCAGATTTCTTTTATTGAATTCAAATTCCTCTATCTGCTGTGGCAGGATTCTAACCCTGGTCCCCAGAACATTAATCTGGATCTGTGGATTAACAGCTCAGCAATAACACCATTAGACCATCACCTCCCTCATCTCATTTTTGTTTGAGAGTGAAATCAAGGAGTTTGTTGATCTGGAACTGTTTGAAACCCCAGTTAGAGCACAGTGAGAGAACAGTGTACGGTTCTGGTCACCACATTACAGGAAGGATGTGATCCCACTTGAGACAGGGACAGAGGAGGATTTTGTCAGGAATGGGGAGTTTGAGGAATGATTGGTTTGGCTGGGACTGTTTTCTTTGGAACAGAGGAGGCTGAGGCGAGATTGATTGAGATGTGTAAAATGATGAGGGGCCTGGATAGAGTGGATAGGGAGGACTGATTTCCATCAGCAGAGAGGGCAGTAACCATGGAGAGAGATTGAAATGATTTGGGGGCAGGATTAGAGGGGAGTTGTGGATGTTTGTTTTCACCCAGAGGCTGTTGGGATCTGAGACTCTCTGTCTGAAAGGATGGGAGAGGCAGAAACCCTCATCACATTGAAAAAACACTTGGATATTCACTTGAAACATCGAAACCTCCAGAGCTATGGAGCAAGAGCCGGAAAGTGGGATGGAGCTCGATACATCATTAACGAAACTCGAATCACCCACAGATCAGAAGAACTGTATCCGATAACATTGGAGCAGACATGGATCCACACACTTCAGGGAAGAGTCACATTGGGTGTCCATGTGGAAGGTTCCAGATTACATTTCAAACCTTGCTGCACACCAATGGGCTGAGGTCAAGGGTGAGGCTACAAAGAATCTCAGTGTCCCAGGGTCAGCCAAGATCACTTCTCTGAATGACTCCATGACCCCTGGAAGGTGAGAGTGTGCAGATAATGGGTGAGGGTCAGGATCAGGGGACTCCAAACTTAAAGAAAGACTTGCATTTGTGTAGCACCTGTCACCAACTCAGGATGCCCCAATGGCTCTTTCCAGCAGGCTGTGCACAGCAAGATCCCAAACACATTATGATAATTAGCAGGAAAATAGATTTTTTTATTGATTTTGACTGGGGGATAAATATTGACCAGGAACACCAGGGGGAACTTCCTGCTTTTCATCCAATAGTGCCATGGAATTGCAACTGAAAGACTCACAGTTCATCCAAAAAAAAGGAATAGTTCCTTGAAAGTGGTGTTGCAGGTAGGTGGGGGGGCGGGGGGGGGTGAAGAAGTCATTTGGTATGTTTCCTTTGTTGGTCAGTGAATTGCGTATTGCAGTTGGGAGCTGTTGCGGCTGTATAGGACATTGTTTAGGGCACTTTTGGAATACTGTGTGCAATTCTGGTCTCCTTGCTATAGGAAAAATGTTGTGAATCTTAAAATGGTTCAGAAAAGATTTACAACAATGTTGCCAGGGCTGGAGGGTTTGAGCTATCTGGAGAGGCTGAATAGGCTGAGGCTATTTTTCCTGCAACTTTGGAGGCTGAGGGGTGACCATATTGTGGTTCATAAAATCATGAGGGGCATAGATAGGGTGAATAGAGAAGATCTTTTCTCCAGAGTGGGGCAGTTGAAAACTAGAAGGCATAGGTGAAGGTGACAGGGGAAAGATTTGAAAAGGACCTAAGGGCCAACGTTTTCATGCGGAGGGTGGTACATGTATGGAATGAGCTGCCAGAGGAAGTGGTGGAGGCTGGTAGAATTAGAGCAATTAAAAGGCATCTGAATGGGTATATGAATAGGAAGAGTTTAGAGAGATATGGACCAAATGCTGGTAAATGGGACTAGATTAATTTAGGATATCTGGTCAGCATGGACAGGTTGGATCGAAGGGTCTGTTTCTGTGCTGTATGTTTCCATAACTCCAATTGAATTCAATCAAACCATTAACACCTGAGACTCTCCCAAAGACATTTACAGACAGCTTTGTTTGAAAACCTGTCACTGTTGCAATTTCAGGAATGTGGCAGCCAGTTTCGACACAGCAAGATCCCACTGGATACAATGAGATCAAAGACCACTCTTAATAATGTTGGTTCAAGGATAACTACTGCCCTGAACTTAACCCAAAGACAGAGTAATTTGGTTCAGCTGGATGGAAAATGAGAAAATGGAAGGTAAAGGAGAAGGTAGAATTGTTGGTTTGTGATGGGATTGATTGTTACCAGAAAATAAAAGGAAGAGATGGAAGGGACATAATGGGACAGAGAGTGTGGAAAGGATCAGGTATCGAATGTAAAGCACAGCAGATAAGGGGACAATGATGGGAAGGAGGTCAGTCAATGCAGGACTGAGGGTGTTGTACTTAAATACACACAGTATACACAATGAGCTTGTAGTGCAGATTGAAACTGGCAGGTACGATGTTGTGGGTATCACAGAGACATGTCTGTAAGGGGATCCGGGCTGGGAACTAAATATCCAAGAATACATGTCCTATCAAAAGGGACTGACAGATGGACAGAGGGAGAAGAGTCGCATTGTTAGTAAGAAATGAAATTAAATCAATAGCAAGTAGGGACATAGAGTCAGAAAGGGTAGAATTTGTGAGGGTAGAGTCGAGGAACCACAAAAAACAAAGAATTTGATGCAAGTTATGTTCAGGTCTCCAAGCAGTAATCATGGTGTGGGGAAGGAAATCAATCAGGACGTTATGGCAGACTTCAATGGATAGGTGGACTGGGTAGCACGTCTCAAGAAAAGGATTTCATGGAATCTCTATGAGATGATTTTTGGAGCAGTTTGTGGTTGAGCCATTATGGAACAGGCAGTTCAGGATCCAGTGATGTGTAATGAGGCAAACTTGATTAGTGAGCTAAGGTCAAAGTATCCCTATGGATACGTGACCATAATACGATAGATTTCCCACTGTAGTTTGAGAGGGAGAATGAGTAAAGTTAACTCCAAATATATGAGGAAGGAGCTGACCAGAGTTGATTGGAAGGGGAGCCGAGCAGGTAAGATGGTGGGGCAGCAAACAGCAGAGTTTCTGGGGGTAATTCAGGAAGCAGAGTAGGAAGTGATCCCAAAAAAGAAGAAACATACTAAGGGGAGGACAAGACAACCATGGCTGATGAGGGAGGTCAAGGACAGCACAAAAGCAAAAGAAAAATCACACGATGTGATGAAGAATTCATGGGAAGCCAAAGGATTAGGAAATATTTCAAAGCTTGGAGAGGATAATGAGAAAAGCATTAATGGTAGAGAAGGTGAAATGTGGGGGTAAGCTAGCCAGTAATACAAAAGAAGATTGCAAGAGTTTCTTTAGATATATAAAAATGAAGAGGGAGGCAAAAATAGACATTGGATCACTGGAAAATGAGGCTGAAGAAAGAATAATAGGAAGTGAAGCAACAACAGGGGAATTAAATCAATGCATCAGTCTGCACAATGGAAAACATCAGCAGCATACCAGTACTTCAAGACTGTCAGGGGGCAGAGGGGAGTGTAGGTGCCATCACTAAGGAGGAGGTAGTGGGGAAGCTGGAAGGTCTGAATGTGGATAACTCACCCAGACTAGATGAACTACACCAGTGTGTTCTGAAGGAGATCACTGAGGAGATTGTGGAGGCATTGGTGATGATCTTTCAGGAACCTGTGGATTAGAGGCATGAAGGTGGGGTGGGGAGGGATTTGATGGGGGCAAGGAACTGGAAAATGGCTGATAAACACCCCTGTTTAAGAAGGGAAAGAGGGAGAAGATGAGAAATTGTAGGCCAGTTAGCCTGGATTCAGTTGTTGGTAAGGTTTTAGACTTCAATTTAAGGATGAAATTGCAGAGGACTTGAAGTGAAATGGGAAAATAGGGCTGAGTCAACATGGCTTCATCAAGGGGAGGTCATGCCTGGCAAATCTGTTAGTATTCTTTGAGGAGACAATGAACCAGTCAGACAAAGGAGTGTCCGAAGAAGTAATCTATTTGGATTTCCAGAAGGCCTTTGACATAAGGTAAGGGCCATAGTGTTGGGGGTAAGTTCCTGGTGTGGACTGAGGACTGGCAGGTTGGCATAGAGCAGCGAGTGAGGAACAATTGCAGCTGGTGACTGGTAGAGTCCTGTAGGGGTCAATGTTGGGACCGTAACTATTCACGTTATACATTAACAACCTGGATGAAGGAAGTGAAGACATTGTTGCTAAGTTGGCAGATGGCATGAGATAGGTGGAGGGACAGGTAGTGTTGAGGAAGTGGGAAGGCTGCAAAAGGTCCTGAATAGGCTCAGAGAGGGGGTAAAGAAGTGGCAGATAGAATACAATGTGTTAGAGTGTGTAGTTATGCACTTTGGTAGGAAGAAGAGATGCAAAGACTGTTTTCTAAGTGAGGAAAACCTTTGGAAATCTGAAGCACAAACCTCGTTCAGCTTTCTCTTCAGGTTAACAGGCAGGTCCAGCTTGTGCTTGGGAAGGCAAATGAAAAGATAGCTTTCATTTCAATAGAGCTAGAATACAAGAGCAGAGATGTACTGCTGAAGCTGTGTAAGGCTCTGGTCAGACTGCATTTGGAGTATTGTGAGTAGATTTGGGATGCATATTCTAAGAAATGATGTGCTGGCATTGGAGGGGTTTACAAGAATGATCCTGGGGTTGAAGAGCTTGTCATATGAGGCGTGGTTGAGGACTTTGGGTCTGTACTCAATGGAATTTAGAAGGATGAGGATGGACCTTATTGAAATTTGAAGAATACTGACAGGCCTGGATAGAGTGGATGCAGAGAAGATGTTTCCAAAAACCGGAGAGACTCGGTAACCAGGGCACAGATTCAGAATGAAGGGCTGACCCTTTAGAGCTGAGATGAGGAGGAATTTCTTCAGCCAGAGGGTGGGGAATCTGTGGAACTCATTGTTACAGAGGGCAGTGGAGCCCAAGTCACTGAGTGTATTTAAGACAAAGATAGATAGGTTTGTGATTGTTAAGGGGATTGAACGTTCCTGTGGAGTAGGCAGGAGAATGGGGGTGAGAAGCATATCTGCCAAGATCAAATGGCAGAGTAGATTCAATGGGCTGAAAGGCTGATTTCTGCTCCTATTTCTTAAAGTCGTCTGAAGAGTTTCCCCAAAACCTTGGAAGACTGAACCCCACTGGATTGTGAGCCCTGCTGGAGCTGTTTGTCATCAGAACTTTGCCAAGAGATGACCAAAGAGTGGAGAGAGTGTGCTTCCATGTGGGAACTTCAGAATGCTTCCCAGCTCTTGGAATAGCATGAAGTACAGGATGTGTGGTCAGTGACAGTAGTTGGAGTTCCTGGTTTTGGAGCTTGAGCAGCAGCTGGTGTCAGTGTGGAGTGTCCTTGAGGCTGAGAGCTCCATGGAGAGTATGTTTCTAGATGTGGTCACTCTGCAGCTTCAGAGTATGCAGGGAGGGAGGGAATGGGGAGCAGCAGACAGTCCAAAAGGACGAGGCAGCTAGTACAGGAATCCCAGAGTGCATCCCACTCGCCAACCAGGATCCAGTTTGGAATCTTGATGAGAATGATGGTTCATCTGGGCCAAATCCATGGCACCACAGAGGGCTCAGCTATACCGGGGGGCACAAGGAAGACTGGAAGAGCGATAGTAAGAGGAGATTCGAGAGTGAGGGCAATCGATAGGTGTTTGTGCAGCTGCAGATGGGAATCCAGGATGGTATGTTGTCTCCCTGGTGCCAGGGTCAAGAATGTCACTGAGCAGCTGCAGAACACCCTGAGGGGAGAGGGGGAACAGGCAGCAGTCGTGGTCCACATCGGTCCCAGAGACAGAGGGAGAAAAGGGATATGGTCCTGCAGTCAGAATTTAGTGGGTTCAGGAGGGAATTAGCAGCAGGAGCTCAAAAGTAGGAATCTCTGGATTACTCCCAGTGCCCCAGTGCAAGTGAAAATAGGAACAGGAGGTTAAGACAGGTGACTGTGGAGCTGGAAAGAGGGTCCAGGAAGGAGGGCCTTAGATTCTTGTGAGGTGGTTTACTAGTGCTGTTGGAGAGGGTTTAAACTAACTTGGCAGGACTGTGGGAGCCAGGCGGGAATATCAGAGAGGAACACCAAGGAACACCAGAAAAGGGAGGAGATACTAAATAAGTATTTTGCATCAATATTTCCTATGGAAAAGGATATGGAAGGTATAGAATGTAGGGAAATAGATGGTGACACCCTGAAAAATGTCCATATTACAGAGGAGGAAGTGCTGGATGTCTTGAAATGCATAAAGGTGGATAAATCCCCAGGACCTGATCAGGTGTACCTGAGAGCTCTGTGGGAAGCTAGAGAAGTGATTGCTGGATCTCTTACTGAGATATTTGTACCATTGATAGTCATAGGTGAGGTGCCGGAAGACTGCAGGTTAGCTAACGTGGTGCCACTGTTTAAGTAAGGTGATAAGGACAAGCCAGGGAACTATAGACCAGTGAGCCTGACGCCAGTGGTGGGCAAGTTGTTGGAGGGAACCCTGAGGGACAGGATGTACATGTATTTGGAAAGGCAAGACTGATTAGGGATAGTCAACATGGCTTTGTGTATGAGAAATCATGTCTCACAAAGTAACAAAGAGGATTGATGAGGGCAGAGTGGTAAATGTGATCTATATGGACTTCAGTAAGGCATTCAACAAGGTTCCCCATGGGAGACTGGTGAGCAAGGTTAGATCTCACAGAATACAGGGAGAACTAGCCATTTGGATGCAGAACTGGCTCAAAGGTAGAAGACAGAGGGTGGTGGTGGAGGGTTGTTTTTCAGACTAGAGGCCTGTGACCAGTGGAGTGCCACAAGGATCGATGCTGGGTCCACTACTTGTTGTCATTTACATAAATGATTTGGATACGAGCATAAGAGGTATGGTTAGAAAGTTTGCAGATGACACCAAAATTGGAGGTGTAGTGGACAGCGAAGAAGGTTACCTCAGAGTACAATGGGATCTTGATCAAATGGGTCAATGGGCTGAGAAGTAGCAGATGGAGTTTAATTCAGATAACCTCACATTTTGGGAAAGCAAATCTTAGCAGGACTTATACACTTTATGGGAAGGTCTTAGGGAGTGTTGCTGAACAAAGAGACCTTGGAGTGCAGGGTCATAGGTCCTTGAAAGTGGAGTCGCATGTAGATAGGATAGTGAAGAAAGTGTTTGGTATGCTTTCCTTTATCGGTCAGAGTATTGAGTACAGGAATTGGGAGGTCATGTTGTGGCTGTACAGGTAATTGTTTAGGCCACTGTTGGAATATTGCGTGCAATTTTGGTCTCCTTCCTATCGGAAAGATGTTGTGAAACTTGAAAGGGTTCAGAAAAGATTTACAAGGATGTTGCCAGGGTTGGAGGATTTGTGCTACAGGGAGAGGCTAAACAGGCTGGGGCCATTTTCCCTGGAGAATCGAAGGCTGACGGGTGACCTTCTCGAGGTTTATAAAATTATGAGGGGCATGGATATGATAAATAGATAAAGTATTTTCCCTGGTGTCAGGGAGTCCAGAACTAGAGGACATAGGTTTAGAGTGAGAGGGGAAAGATATAAAAGAGACCTAAGGGGCAACGTTTTCACACAGAAGGTGGTACATGTATGGAATGAGCTGCCAGAGGAAGTGGTGGAGGCTGGTACAACTGCAACATTTAAAAGGCATTTGGATGGGTATATGAATAGGAAAGGTTTGGAGGGATTTGGGCCAGGTGCTGGCAGGTGGGACTAGATTAGGTTGGGATATCTGGTCAGCATGGACGAGTTGGACTGAAGGGTCTGTTTCCGTGCTATACATCTCTATGACTCTATGACTCTATGACCATTGAATCCTCAGTGCAGTCAATAAGTCACCACCCAGTGGGAAGGATGTGGAGGAATACAAATGCAAGGAATTTACAGAGACCTGCAAACATGATAGAGTCATTATAAATGGGCTGGGGAAGTGGGGGGATGGGGGGGGGGAGATTCTTGACAGATTCTTGTCAAATGAAGGACAGTTCTGTGCTTTTGACCTATTCTCACTGGGGACTGGTTTGGACACAAACCTCATTCCATGAAGGGCCAGCAGAGAGAGGAGATCCTCAGGTTATCAGTGTGAGCTGGAGGGACAGGACAGGCTCTGACCCACTGACCCATCCTGTCCATTGACAACATGTTCCAATCCTTTTGCCTTTCCTTCCCCTTCTATGATCAGTCTCTGAGTCAGGGTGTTTCAATGGGATGAGGGTCAGAGCATCAATTACAACAGAAAGGAACTGAACCCACCATGGTGTCCATGATGCACTGGAACATCCAACAGAGTCCAGTAAACATGGAATTCAGTTCATGAGGATGTCCTTCTCACTGAAGTCCCCAATAGAGACCAGTAAACATGGGCCTCCTTCCTGCTGGAACCTCCAGCAGAGACCAGTAAACATTGGCCTACTTCCTACTGGACTCTATAAAGATGACCAGTAAACATGGACCTCCTTCTGAATGGATTCTCCAAGACAGGCCAGTAAACATGGACCTCCTTCTGACTGGATCCTCCAAGCCAGGCCAGTAAACATGGGCCTCCTTTTCACTGGACATTTCAATGGAGATGAGTAGATGGCTGAGTTTTTGAAGACGTAATCAAGAAGATGGGTAAGGTAGAGCAGTACACACTGTCTATGTGGGCTGTAGCAAGGCCTTAGACAATGTTCCCCATGGTAGACTGTTTAGTAAGATTATACCACATAGGATCCAGGGAGAGCTCACCAATTGGATAGAAAATAGGCCTGATGATAGGAGGCAGAGGCTGGTGAGAGAGGGTTGTTCTTCAGACTGGAGGCCAGTGACCAGCCATCTGCCACAAGAATCAATCCTGGATCCACTGTTGTTCATCATTTATATGAACAATTTGGATGAGAAAATAGCAGGAACGGTCAGGAAGTTTGTGGCTGATATTAAAATTGTTGGCCAGGGACAGGGGAGAAGGTTATCCAAGAGTGCAATGTCATCTTGATCAGCTGGGCCAGTGGGTCAACAAATCCAGATGGAGTTTAATTTCGATAAATGAAAGGGGTTACATTTTGGTAAGACAAACTAGGGCAGGAATTACACAATTAATGGTAGAGCCATGGGGAGTGTTGTTGAACAGAGAGACCGAGGGGTACAGGTACATAGTTCCTTGAAAGTGGTGTCACAGGTAGACAGGGTGGTGAAGAAGGTATTTGACATGCTCACCTTCACTGGTCAAAACAAGGAGTACAGGAGCTGGGACATCATGTTACAGCTGTACAAGGCATTGGGAAGGCCATATTTGGACTCCATGTACATTTTGCTTGAGAAAACAATTTTCTGTAAACTGGGCTGTCTGTTTCTCCCAGTCTTTGTGAAAAGGTGAGACTAAGTGTGTATAAGCTCTTATACAGCACAGAGGTCACTGGGCCTATTGTGACTATTAGTCAAACTCGTCCAATGTGTCCCATTTACCCAGCCCTTCCTGTATAACCCTGCAATTGTTTCCTTATCAGCTGTTTCTCCAAAGGCCCTTTTGAAAGTTGCTGTTGAATTCCTTGCACTCACCTTGCAGACAGTCATCGTGAACTCGCTGGATAAAAATGTTCCATCTTCTCTTTAGTTCTTCAGACCCTTTCTGAAATGTGTGCCCTCTGGTTACTGACCCTCCTGCCTGGAGAAACAATTTGTCCTGTATTTCCTGCATCCAAACTCTCTAATTGTGAACCCTTCATTGAGTTAGACCAATTTCCAGCACAGGGAGAGAACATTCAGCCTGTCAGGTAAATGCTGTAATTTCATGGAGCAATCCAGTCAGTCCCACCCCCTCCCCTACTCGACCCCCAGAGCTTTGCAGGTTTATTTCCAACAAGAGCCCATCCAATCTGCCATTGCAATAACTGAGTGTCTTCACCTGCCTCACCTGCATGGGCACTAATTTCCAAGTCATTACCAATTGCTGCTAAAAACAAAGTTCTTCCTGACATCCTGTATCTCCTACTGAACAAAATGTAAGGTATTCTCAATGTGAAGATGGGATTTTGTCTCCACACGGACTGTGCGGTGGTCACCCTTACTGATACTGTCATGGACAGATACACCAGCAGCAGGCAGATTGGTGAGGGTGATAGTGAGTATGTTTTTCCCTCTTGTTGGTTCCCTCACCACCTGACCCAGGTCCAGTCTAGCAGCTGAATCAGGTGGAACTTGAACAACTTGCTCAGTAGTGATGCTTCTGAGCAGCTTTTAATGGTGGACTTTGAAGTCCCTCACTCTGGGTATATCCTGCATCCTTCCCACCCTCAGTGCTCCCTCCAAGTGTTGTTCAACATGGAGGAGGACTGACTGCTCAGTTGTGGTTGGAGGGGAGGCCAGTGCTGTGTGGTAATTTCCTTCCCCATGTTTGACCTGCTGTCATGAGGTTTCATGGGTTCCATAGTTAATGGTGAGGCCTTCCAGGGCAACTCCCGTCTGACTGTACGCACCACTGTGTTGCCACCCCTGCTTGGTCTATCCTGCCAGTTAAAAACTGAATGAGGGAACAATTCTGTGCAGGTTTCACAGCTTGGAGACAGAGCTTCTGCTGGATTCTGTTTCTGATCTCTGAGTGCAGGTGTGTGTGTTTGTGAGAGAGTGACTGACACTTTTTCCATCACTGTGCTGTTTCTGCAAAAATTAAGTCCCAGAACCAGCCTCCTGTGCTGTCAGATTCCAGGGAATGCAGAGAGTTCACAGTTTTCTCCCGTCTCAGTAACAAACGTCCAGTTGCTCTGAGTTCCTTCTTTCACTTCCTCTGTTGGTGAAGTTTCAACCTTGCGATCTGACAGTCTTTGCAGTAATTTTTTACACTGGGGCTTTCTGCTGTGGTCAAAATCTCTAATAATAAGTGTCCAATCAGTGACAATCACAGCAGCTAAGAGCAGTCAGGACTGAGGAGCCAGGTCCACTGTGAAACATATTGGGAAGATCAAAGCCATCCTCTTCAGATCTTGGTCCAAACTCCATCCCTCTCCCTGAGCACTCTCTGCTGCTCAACCAGATCCTTTACAAACTGGGTCTCATCTTTGAGAATGATCTGAGCCCCATATCCTCCATATTGCAAAGATCAGCCACTGAAAATCACAGCCATATCTATGGGACTCCAAACATGACAATTCCAATGCTGTATTCGCACACTTCACAGCAACCGCCCTCTGTAACCTTCAGCTCATCTCAAATTCTGCTGCCCATATCCAAACTTGTACCAAGCCCCATTCCCCCAACCCCCTGCATCCCAAAGCCTACATTGGCTCCTGAACCAACAACACCTTGATTTTCAAATTCTCATCCTTGTTCAGAAATCAGTCCCTGTCCTCCACCCTCCCTAGGTCTGTCATCTCCTCCAAGCTGCCTCAGTCAGTGTGATCAACAATCTTGGATAATTGGCTCTCTATTCCTTCATCCAAGTCATTGAAAAATATGAAACGCTGAGGTCCCAGCACAGATCACTGGGGACAACACTATTCACATCTTGTTCATTGGAGAGCACACACATCATCCTCTTCTCTGTCTCCTACCTGCAAACTAATGTCTGAACAAAGACAAATACTTTTCTCTAATTGGCTTGATGGTAGGAAGCAGCGGGTAATAGTGGAAGGATGCTTGCCAGACTGGAGGCCTGAGACTCGTGGAGTGCCTCAGGGTTCAGTGCTGGGCCCATTACTGTTTGTTATCTATATCAATGATTTGGATGAAAATCTGCAAGGCATGATCAGTAAGTTTGTAGATGACATTACAAGAGGCGGAATCATGGAGGGTATCAAATATTGCAGCAGGACTTTGATCAGCTGGGGAAGTGGGAAGAGAAATGACAAATTGAGGTTAATGTAGATAAGTGTGAGCTCTTGCATTTTAGAAAGTCAAATCAAGGTTGAAGTTTCATGGTGAATGGTAGGGTCTTAAGGACTGTAGTGGAACACAGGGATCTCGCAGTTCAGGTACATGGTTCTCTGAAAGTTGAGTCACAGTTAGACAGGGCAGTGAAGAAGGCTTTTGGTGTCCTGGCCTTCATCACTCAGGGTACTGCATCCAGAAGTTGGGAAGTTATGTTACAGTTGTACAGGACATCGATGAGGTCGCACTTGGAGTATTGTGTTCAGTTTTGGTCACCTTGTTATAGGAAGGATCTTATTAAACCAGAAAGAGTACAGAAGAATTTATAAGAATATTGTCTGGACTCAACGATCTGAGTTTTCAGGAGAGGTTGGACAAATTAGGATGTTTTTCTTAAAGCATGTGAGACTGATGGTGGATCTTTTAGAAGTGTATAAGGTCATGAGAGACATGGACAGGGTGAATGCACTCAGTCTTTTTTCCAGGGTTGGGGAATCGAGGACGAGAGGGTATCAGTTTAAGGTTGGAGGGGAAAGAATAAAAGGGAACCTGAGGGACAACATTTTTACGAAGAGGGTGGCACGCATATGGAATGAGCTGCCGGTGGAAGTGATGAGGTGGGCACATTAATACATTTAAAAGGCATTTGGATAAATACATAGACAGGAAAACCTTTGAAGGACATGGGCCAAGGGCTAGGAAATGGGGATAGTGTGGATGGATATTTTGGTCAGCACGGTCCAGTTTGGGCCAAAGGGCCTGTCTCTATGCTGTAGGACTCGATGACTCTTTGACTCTATAATTCCATATGTTTCCATGTTTATGAACAGTCTGTCAAACATAGAAACAAAGGAACTAGGAGCAGGAGGAGGCCATTCAGCCCTTCGAGTCAGCTCTGCCAGTCAATATGACCATGGCTGATCATCCAACTTAGTCCCTGTTCCCACTTTCTTCCCCATAACTTTTAATCTCTTTCGTCCTAAGAACTATATCTATCCTCTTCTTGAAAACATTGAATGTTTTAGGCTCAGGTGCTTTCTGTGACAGAATATCCCACTAGCTTCCCACTCTCTGGCTAAAGAAATGTCTCCTCATCTCAGTCTGAAATGGCCTTTCCCTTTTCTTTAAACTGTAATTCCTGGTTCTGAATTCCCCAGTCATCAGGAACACCTTTCCTGTGTTTTTCTGGTTTTGTCTTGTTCACATTTTAAAGGTTTCAATGTGATTCCTCTCAATCTTCTAACCTCCAGTGAATATAGTCCTAACTGATCCAGTTTCTCATCAGATCTAAGCGCTGTCATCCCAGGAATCAGTCTGGTAAACCTTCACTGCCCTCCCTCCACAGCCAGAACATCCTTCCTCAGATAAGGAAACCAAAACTGCACGCAACAAACCATAAAATCCCACAGTACAGAAGTGGCTCTTCAGCCCATTAACTGCATACCAGCCAAACTACACTAAACCTACACCAGTCCCACTTTCTAACACGATGATAATAGCTTGAATGTTATGACATTTCAACTGCTCACCCAAGTACTTTTTAAAGTTTGTGTGATTTCCCACCTCAACTACACTCCCAGGCTGTGCCTTGCAGACCCACACCACCCTCTGGGTGAAAAACATTTTCCTCAAAACATATTGAAGCCTCCTATCTTTCACATTGAATGTGAGCCAACTTGTTATTGACCCTCCCATGAAGGAGAACAGCTGCTTTCTATCCACCCTGTCCATTCCCCTCATAACCTTATACACCTCGATCAGATCCCCCCTCCACCTTCTCTGCTCTGAAGAAAACAACCCGAGCTGATCCAATTTCTCTTCATCACTGAGAGGTTCCATCCCACGCAACATCCTGGTGATTCTCCTCTGCACCCCATCCATTGCAATCACATCCTTCCGACAATGTGGCGACCTGAACTGCATACAGTACTCCAGCTGTGACCTAACCAATGTTCTGCTTAACTGCAGCATATCCTCCTGCTTTTATAACCAATATCTGAAATGACCAAGGCAAGTGTCCCCTGTGCCTTTATACTGCTCTGTTAACCTGTCTTGTCACATTCAGGAATCAGTGGACAAGCACCCCAAGATCACTCTGTTCCTTTAAGCTTCCTCAGTTCAAAGAACAAAGAACAAAGAAAAGCACAGGAACCGGCCCTTCGGCCCTCTAAGTCTGCACCGATCCAGATCCTCTATCTAAACCTGTCACCTATTTTCCAAGGACCTGTATCCCTGTGCTCCCTGCCCATTCATGTATCTGTCTAGATACATCTTTTATGATGCTATCATGCTTGCATCTACCACCTCCACTGGCAACACATTCCAGGCACCAACCACCCTCTGCGTAAAGAACTTTCCATGCATATCTCCCTTAAACCTTTCCCCTCTCACCTTGAACTCATGACTCCTAGTAATTGAGTCCTCCACTCTGGGAAAGAGCTTCTTGCTATCCACCCTGTTTACACCTCTCATGATTTTGTAGGGCCCCCCTCAATCTTCAACATTCTAATGAAAATAATCCTAATCTACTCAACCTCACTTCATACCTAGCGCCCTCCCTACCAGGCAATCTTGGTGAACCTCCTCTGCACCCTCTCCAAAGCATCCACATCCTTCTGGTAATGTGGCAACCAGAACTGTACGCAGTATTCCAAATGTGGCCAAGCCAAACTCCGATATAATTGTAATATGACCTGCCAACTCTTGTACGCAGTACCTCGTCCAATGAAGGAAAGCATGCCATATGCCTTCTTGACCACTCTATTGACCTGCGTTGCCACCATCAGGGTACAATGGACCTAAACAGCCAGATCTCTCTGCACATTACTTTTCCCCAGGGCTTTCTATTCACTGTATAGTTCACTCTAGAATTGGATCTTCCAAGATTCATCAGCTCGCATTTGTCCGGGTTGAACTCCATGTGTCCGTTTCTCTGCCCAACTCTCCAATCTATCTACATTCTGCTGTATTCTCTGACAGTACCCTTCACTATCTGCTCCTCCACCAATCTTCGTGTCATCTGCAGACTCGTTAATCAGACCACCTATACCTTCCTCCAGATCATTGATGTGCATCACATACAAGAGTGGTTTGTGTACGGATCCCTATGGAACACCACTAGTCACAGTTCTCCATTTTGAGAAACTCATTTCCACTACTACTCTCTGTCTCCTGTTGCCCAGCCTGTTCTCTATCCATCTAGCTAGTACACCCTGGGCCTCATGCAACTTCACTTTCTTCATCCGGTTACCATGGGGAACCTGATCAAACACCTTACTGAAGTCCATGTATATGACAATGACAGCCTTTCCCTAATCAATCAACTTTGTCATTTCTTCAAAGAATTCTATTAGGTTAGTAAGACATGACATTCCCTGCACAAAGCCTTGCTGCCTATCACTGATAAGCCCATTTGCATCCAAATATAAATAGATCCCATCCCTCAGTATTTTCTCCAGCAACTTCCCTACCACTGACATCAGGCTCTCCAGTCTAGAATTACCTGGATTATTCTTGCTATGCTTCTTAAACAAGGGGACAACATCAGCAATTCTCCAGTCCTCTGGGACCTCACCCATGTTCAAGATTGTGACAAAGATATCTGTTAAGGCCCCAGCTATTTCCTCTGTTGCTTCCCTCAGTAACCTGGGATAGATCCCATCCATATCCTTCAAATGTTGTCCACCTTAATGCCTTTTAGAATACCCAACACTTCTCCCCTCTTTATGGCGACTTGACCTGGAGTAATCAAATATGTATCCCTCACCTCAACATCTGTCATGTCCCTCTCCTTGGTGAATACTGAAACAAAGTACTCATTGAGAATCTCAGCCATTTTCTCTGACTACACCTAACATTCCTCCTTTGTCCTTGAGTGGGCCAACCCTTTCTCTAGTCACCCTCTTGCTCCTTATATATGAATAAAAGGTTTTGGGATTTTCCTTAACCCTGTTTGTTAATGAGATTTCATGACCCCTTTTCGCCCTTTTAATTCCTCATTTCAGATTGGTCCTACTTTCCCGATATTCTTCCAAAGCTTTGTCTGTTTTCAGCCACCTAGACCTTATGTATGCATCCTTTTTCCTCTTAGCTCGTCTCACAATTTCACCTGTCACCCAGGGTTCACTAATCTTCATTTCAATCCCTCATTTTTACAGGGAAATGTCTATCCTGCACTCAAATCAACCTTTCTTTAAAAGTCTCCCACATATCAAATGTGGATTTACCCTGAAACAGCTGCTCCTCATCCACATTCCCCAGCTCCTGCTGAATTTTGCTATAGTTGACCTTACCCTAGTTTAGCCCTCTTCCTTTAGGACCACTCTTGTGAGTATTCTAAAACTTATAGAATTGTGATCACTGTTTCCAAAGAAATCCCTGACTAAAATTTCAACCACCTGGCCAAGCTCATTCCCCAACACCAAGTCCAGTACGGCCCCTTCCTGAGTTGGACTATTTACATACTCTTTATAAAATCCTCCCGGATACTCCTTACAAATTCTGCTCCATCTAAATCTCGAACACTAAGTGAATCCCAGTCAATGTTGGGAAAATTAAAATCTCCCATCACCACCACCTTCTTGATCCTACATCTTTCCGTGATGCGTTCATATATTTGTACCTCTATCTCATGCTCACTATTGGGAGGCATATAGTTCAGCCCCAACATTGTTCCCATTCCCTTCCTGTTTCTGAGCTCTGCCCAAATTGCCTCACTGCTCGAGTCCTCCATAGTGTCCTCCTTCAGTACAGCTGTGATATCCTCTCTGACCATTAACGCAACTCCTCCACCCCTTTTGCCTCCCTTTCTATCCCACTTGAAGTATCTGTATCCTCTGGATATTTAGTTGCCAATCTTGCCCTTCCCTCAACCAAGTCTCAGTAATAGCAATAACATCATAGCCGGGGTGGCCCGGTGTCTCACTGGTTAGCACTGCTGCCTCACAGTGCCAGGAACGCGGTTTCGATTCCAACCTTGGGTGACTGTCCATGTGGAGTTTGCACATTCTCCCCGTGTCTGCATGGGTTTCCTCCGGGTGCTCTGGTTACCGCCCACAATCCAAAGATGTGCAGGTTAGGTGAATTGGCCGTGCTAAATTACCCACTCTATTAGTCAGGAGTAAATAGGGAGTAGGGGAATGGGTCTGGGTGAGTTACTCTTTGGAGGGTTGGTGTGGACTTGCTGGGCCAGAGGGCCTGTTTCTGCACTGTAGGGAATCTAATCTAATCATTATACTGCCAGGTACTAATCCAAGCCCTAATTTTCTCTGCCTTACTTACTGCATTAAAACAAATGCACCGAAGACCACCTGTCCCTTTGTTTTCATCATCTGCTCCCTACCTACTCTTCCCCTTCGTCACGCTGCCTTCATTATCTAGTTTCTTACAGGCTTTAGTTACTACCTCCTAACTGTCCACTAACCTCCTTATTTTGTTCCCATCCCCCTGCCATATTAGTTTAAACCCTCCCCAACAGCGGTAACAAAATCACCCCCAAGGACATTGGTTCCAGCCTTACTCAGGTGTAGACTGTCTGATTTGTAATAGTCTCACTTCCCCCAGAACCGGTTCCAATGTCACAAAAATCTGAAACCCTCCCGACTGCACCATCTCTCAAACCACTCAGTAATCCAGCCTATTTTTTCGTTTCTACTCTGACTAGCACGTGGCACTGGTAGCAATCCTGAGATTACTACCTCTGAGGTTGTACTTTTTAACTTGACTCCTAACTCCCTAAATTCTGCTTGTCGGACCTCAGCCCATTTATTACCGATATCATTGGTGCCTATGTGCACCACGACAGCTGGGTGTTCAACCTCCCCCTTCAGAATGTCCTATAACCGATCTGAAATGTCTCTGACCCATGCATCTGGGAGGCAACATACCATTTGGGAGTCTCGTTCTCCACCACAGAACCAACTGTATACTCCCCTGACAATTGAATCCCCAATGACTATTCCCCTTCCACTCTTTTTCCCACCCTTCTGTACAGCACAGCCAGCCATGGTGCCATTAACCTGGCTCCTGCTGCTTTCCCCTGGTGAGCCATCTCCCCCAACAGTGTCCAAAACGGTATATCTCTTTTGGAGGGACCGCAGAGGACACCTGCACCACCTTTCTGTTCTTTCTCTGCCTTTTGGTCACCCATTCCCTTTTTACCTAAGCAATCCTAATCTGCGGTGTGACCTATTCACTAAACGTGCTATCCACGCTCTCCTCAGCATCATGGATGCTCCAAAGTGAGTCCATCCACAGCTCCATAGCTGTCATGCGGGGCAGGCATGAGAAAACCTTGGTGGATAAGATTAAGGAAAACCCTCAGGCATTCTATACTTATGTGAGGAAAAACTTGATGGTTAGAGTGAGGGTAGGGTCGATCAGGGATAGTGGAGGGAGCTTGTGCCGTGTTGTACAGTAAGTCCTCAATGAATACTTTGTTTCAATAGTCACTAGTGAGAGGGACCTTGTCATTTGTGAGGACAACGTGATACAGGCTGATACACTCAAACAGATGTTAAGAAGGAGGATGTGATGATAATTTTGAAAAACATGAAAATAGATAAGTCCCCTGGGCCAGACTGGATATACCCAACGTTACTACGGGAAGCGAGGGAAGAGATTGCTGTGCCTTTGGTGATGATGTTTGCATCCTGTCCACTGGAGTAGTACCAGATGATTGGAGTGTGGCAAATGTTATTCCCTTGTTCAAGAAAGGGATTTGGGATAACCCTGGGAATTACAGACCAGTCAGTCTTTCATCAGTGGTGGGCAAATTATTGGAGAAGATTCTGAGATATGTAAAAGCAAAGCTTGATTAGAAATACTCAGCATGGCTTTGTGAGCGGCAGGTAATGTCTCACAAGCCTTATTCAATTTTTTGAGGGTGTGACAAAACAACTTTATGAAGATTGGACATTGACAGGATGCAAGGTTGGGCTGAGAAGTGACAGATGGAGTTCAAACAGGAAAAGTGTGAAGTGATTCATTTTGGAAGATTGAATTTGAATGCAGATGACAAGGTTAAAGGCAGGATTCTTGGCAGTGTGGCGGAACAGAGGGATCTTGGGGTCCACATCCAGAGATCCCTTAAAGTTGCCGCCCAAGTTGATCGGGTTGTTAAGAAGGTATATGGTGTGTTTCGGTAGCTGGGGGGAATTGTGTCCAAGAGCAGCAAGGTTATACTGCAGTCCAATAAAGCCTTGGTTAAACCACACTGGGAATATTGTGTTCAGTTCTGGTTGCCTCACTATAGGAAGAATGTGGAAGCTTTAGAGAGGGTGCAGTGGAGATTTACCAGGATGCTGCCTGGACTGGACGGCATGTCTTATGAAGAAATGTTGAAGGAGCTAGGGTTTTTCTCATTGAAGTGAAAAAGGATGAGAGGTAACTTGATAGAGGTAAACAAGATGATGACAGGCATAGATAGAGTGGATACTTTTTCCAGGGCAGAAATGGCTATCATGAGGGGGCATAATTTTAAGGTGATTGGAGGAAGGTTTAAGGGAGATGTTGGAGGTAGGTTCTTTACACAGAGTGTGGTGGGTGCATGGAATGCACTGCCAGAGTGGTAGTAGAATCAGATAGATTAGGGACATTTAAATGACTGTTGGATAGGCACATGAATGATAGTAAAATGTAGGATATGAAGGTTAGTTTGATCGTAGAGTGGGATAAAAGGTTGGCACAACATCGAGGGCTGAAGGGCCTCTACTGTACTGTTCTATGTACTATGTTCTATATTCTATGTTCGCTGTTCTACACCCCAAGCCTAGGCAGCTTGTCTCCCAATGATCGAATAAGATGCCAAATTGGAGACCACGTTAGGGGCAGGCTCATGTTATGACCTCAGGTCTTCAATAGGGAACTGGAGATTGAGCTGGAGAAAACAATTAGCTGGGTTATAGTGAGAAAGAGGGAGGTGGGACCAATTGGGGATGTGTTTCCTTCAAGGAGCAATATGTGAATAATGGTATTCCCAGGGATCTGTGCTGGGACCTCAGCTTTTTATGATATTTCTCAATGACTTAGATGAACACATAGAGAGCCATATATCTAAGGTTGCTGACCACACTGACTGAGGGGAGGGAGGGTGGAGGACAGGGAGGGTGGAGGACAGCGAGGAGGTTGAGAACAAGATGAGAATTTTAAAATCAAATGTCGGTCAGCGAGCACAGTGTGGGATGGGAGAATGGGACTTGGTGTGAGTTCAGATACAAGCAGCACAGTTTGGGATGAGCTGAAGTTTATGAAGGGCACTGGCTATGATACGGTTCAGGACAACATTGGAATGGTCACGTTTGGAGTCCAAAAGACATGGCTGAGATTTTCAGTGGCTGATCTTTGTGATATGGGGTATATAAGGCTCAGATCATTCTCAGAAATGAAGTCAAGGTTGTAAAGAGTCTGGTTGATCAGCAGACAGTGTTTGGGGAGAGGGGTGGAGTTTGTACCGGGAGCTGAAGAGAATGGCTTTGATCTTCCCAATGTGATTCCCAGTGAGCCTGGCTCCTCAGTCCTGACTGCTCTTAGCTGCTGTGATTGTCACTGATTGGACACTTATTATTAGAGATTCTGACCACAGCAGAAAGCCCCAGTGTAAAAAATAACTGCAAAGACTGTCAGAGCACAAGGTTGAAACTTCGCCGAGAGAGCAAGTGAAAGAAGGAGCTCGGAGCAGCTGGATGTTTGTTACTGAGACGGGAGAAAACTGTGAACTGTCTGCACTCCCTGGAATCTGACAGCACAAGGGGATGGCCATTCAGCCCATTGTGCCTGTGAGTGACCCAGTTAGTCTCACTCTCCATCTTTCTCCCCCTCACCCAGCAAATCTTTCCTTTTCAACTTGATCTCTAATTCCCTCTTAAAGACCTGGGTCCACAGCATGAAGCTGTCCGTAATCTGTCATCTCACTCATTCATTGGTAGACAAGCTGCCTGGGCTGGGGAATGCAGTTCAGGACCTTGAACATTCCCTCTCCCCTCCTGAGGGACTCTTCATTTGTTTTCATATATTCACTCATTGGATGTGAGCGTCACTGGCTGGGTCAGCATTTGCTACCCGTCCCTAGTTGCCCTTGAGAAGGTGCTGCCTTCTTGAACCGCTATAGATCACATACGGTATGTTGACCCACAATGTCCTTAGGGAGGCAATTCCAGGATTTTGACCCACTTACAGTGATGGAACAGTGATATATTTCCAAGTCAGGATGTTATGTGCCTTGGAGATGAATTTGCAGACATGCTGTTCCCATATATCTGCTGCTCTTGTCCTTCTAACTGGAGCTGTTCATGTGTTTGGAAGGTACCAAAAGAACTGCAGCTGCTGTAAATCAGAGACAAAAATAGAAATTGCTGGAAAGCTCAGCAGGTTTGGCAGCATCTGTGAAGAGAAATCAGAGCTAAATTTTGTGTCACGTGACCCTTCATACTTGAGCTTTTCCAACAATTTCTATTTTTGGGTTTGGAAGGTGTTGTATGAGGATCTTTGGTGAATCTCTGCAGTGTATCTTATAGATAATACACACTGCTGCGACTAAGTGTCAATGGTGGTAAGATGGCTGCTTTGTGGATGTGATGGCAATCAAGCAGGCTGCTTTGCTCTGAACAGTATCAAGCTTTTTGAGTGGATAAGGGAGACATAGGATATGATTGACATGGATAGGAAAGGTTAGAGAGATATGGGCCAAACACAGGCAAATGGGACTCGTTCAGGTTTGGAAACCTGGTCGGCATGGACAAGTTTGGCTGTAGGGTCTGTGATTCTGTGACACCATCACTCTATGAATGTTGTTGGAGCTGCACCCATCCAGACAATGGGGGGTATTCAATCACAATTCTGGCTTGTGCCTTGTTGATGATCGACAGGCTTTGGGGGAATCAGGAGGTGAGTTACTAGATGCAGTATTGCTAGCCTCGAGCCTGCTCTTGTAACCATTGTGTTTCTGTGATGAGTCAATTGAGTTTCTGGATGTTGACAGTGAGGATTTAATGATAATAATACCATTCACTGTCAAGGGGTGATGGTTGGATTGTCTCTTATTGGTGATGGTCATTGCCTGGCACTTGCATGGAACCAATGTGAAATGTCGCTTTTCAGACTAAACCTGGATATTGTCCACATGTTGGTGCATCTGATCATGGACTGCTTCAGTTTTTGAGGAGTTGTGAATGATGCTGAACATTATGGAATCATTGGCAATCATCACCACTTCTGAGCTTGTCTTGAGTTGCTCTATCTGTTCAAAGTCTGTCCTATTTAGCACAGTGATAGTACCACACAGCACAATGGAGGGTATTCTCAATGTGACGGTCAGACTTTGTTTCCACAAGGACTCTGTGATGGTCACTCTTCCACATACAGGACAGATGCAACTAAAGCCGCAAGATTGGTGAGGATGAGGGCAAGTAGATTTTTCCCTCTTGTTGTTTCCTTCACTACCAGCTGCAGGCCCAGTCCTGCAGCTTTGTCCTTTAGGACCCGACCAGCTCGATCAGTAATGCTACTGCCGAACCACTCTCAGTGGTGGGCATTGAAATCCCCCACCCAGAGTACATTCTGTGCTGTCATCATCCTCAGTGCTTCCGCCACTTGCTGATCAATAGGAGGTTTCCTCACCCATGTTTAACCTGGTGTCATGAGACTCCATGGCGTCTGGAGTCAGCGGAGAGGACTCCCAAGGTAACTCCCTCCTGGCTGTACACCACTGTGCTGCCAGCTCTGCTGGGTCTGCCCTTCTGGTGGGACAGGACACATTCAGGGACAGTGATGGCGGTGTTTGGGACATTGTCTGTAAGGTATGATTCTGTGAGTGTGACTGTGTCAGGCTGTTGCTTGACTAGTCTGTGAGACAGCTCTCCTGAATTTGGCACTAGCCCCCAGATGTCAGTAAGGAGGATGGAGCAGGGTAGACAGGGCTGTTTCTGTCATTGGCTTTTTGGTGTTTAGATCGATGCTGGGTGTTCTGTCCCATTTTATTTCTTTGTTGAGATGTCATCACGATTGATACAACTGAGTGTCTTGATCAGTTATTTCAGAGGGCAGTTCAGAGCCAACCACATTGCTGGGGGAGAGTGCCATGGACCCTGACAGTATATTCTGACCTCCCCCACTTCCCCATTCTGTATATAGAAGGCTGGAGCCTCTCAGCAGGATGTTCACTTGCTGGAGCTATCACTCCCCCTGTACAATTCTATCCCCACATAAAATCTACACAGATCTTGAATTCACATCGCACCTTCAATATCCAAAACATTTCAAGAGGGTTCACAAAGTTGCAGTAAGAGGAATGGGGGTGGGGGTGGATGAACATAAGAACTAGGAGCAGGAGCAGGCAATTCAGCCCCTCGAGCCCACTCCACCATTTAATACAATCATGGCTGATCCCATCTCAGCCTCAACTCCACTTTCCTGCTCACTCTCCATCATCCTTTAACCCATTACTCATTAAAAATCTGTCCATCTCCTCCTTGATGTGAGACAGGGAAGGGACCACTCCATTTCAGACAATTGGGGTTTATGGAGCATGGATGGGGGAGGCTGGGAGAGGACATCGGAATCATGGAGTGGGACAAACAGGAATGAAGGTTTCTGTGGTCAAGGGGCTGATGTATTGCAGAGGCGGACAATGTTGTGGGAATGGAAATCAGAGGCCTATTTGGGGTTTAATGCTGAGATACTGGAAGGTCTAATGGGAAGAAGGCCCATGTTTATTGATCTCAGTTAGAGATTCCAGCAGGAATGAGACACATATCTAGTGGTCTCTATTGGAAGGTACAGGGGGAAGGAGGCCCATGGTTCCTGCTATCTGTTCGAACATCCAGTAGGGAGGAGGCTCGTGTTTACTGGTCTCTACTGGACAGTCCAGTGGAAAGGAGGCCCATGTTTATTGGTATTTATTGGATGTTCCAATGGTATGGATGTCCATGTTTACTGGTCTCCATTGGACTGTCCATTGGGAAGGAAGTCCCAGTTTGCTGGTTTCTATTGGAGGGTCCAGTGGGAAGGATGCCCATATTTAATACTGTCTATTGCAGGGTGGTCCATATTTATTAGCAGACTGTCCAGTGGAAGGAGTTCCATGTTTACTGGCCCCTTTTGGAGAGTCCAGTGGGTCATGGGCACCATGGTGGGTATGGGGCTGAGTTCCATTCTGTTGTAACTATGTAATTGTCCAGCTCTCATCCCAGTGAAACACTCTGACCTGGAGACTGATCATGGAAAGGGAAGGAGAGGGGTAGGAGAGGGGAAGAGATTGGAACATGTTGTGATTGTCAGGCTGGGTCAGTTGGTCAGAGTCTGTCCTGTCCCTCCAGCTCACACTGATGGCCTGAGGATCTCCTCTCTCTGCTGGGCCTTCATGGAATGAGGTTTGTGTCCAAACCAGTCCCCAGTGAGAATAGGCCAACAGCACAGAACTGCCCTTCATTTGACAAGAATCTGTCCATCTTCCTGAGAGAGGCCAAAGCCTACTCGATGTGGGAAATGGAACCTTACTCCAGGAGAAGACATGCCTCTGGGGTCAATGGTTAACACCCACTCATGAGGCAAAGCAGAGGGGGATTCGCCCTGCATTTAAATATTGCCACCTGGCAGACTGTGGAAAAGAGAGAGAAGAGAGTCAGTGAGAGAGATAGAGGGAGAGAGTGTGTGTGAGAGGGTGAGAGATAGAGAATGAGGAGTGTCTGAGACAGTGTGAGATGTGTGAAGCGAGTGAGTGAGAGGTAGTGGGAGGTAGAAATGGTGAGGTTGAGGGATAGAGAGAGAAATAAGGTGATACTGAGAGGGATGGAGAGAGAGAAAGAGAGAAACAGACAGAGAAAGAGAAAGAGAGTGTGAGACTAAGAGTGAAGGAAATCATGATAGAAGGGTTGGGGTGTGAGTGAGTGAGAGAGAGAGAGAGAGAGAGAGACAAGAGTAGGATTTGAGACAGAGCGCAGGAGAGAGAGAGAGGGAGACTGTAGAGACAAAAGAGAGGGAGGAAGAGTAAAAGAGGAAGGAATAGAGAGCGGCAGATCACAATTGGAGGGAGTGAGGGAGTGAATGAGGGAAACAGTGAGAGGTGAAGAAATGGAGATTGGGAGACAGAGTGAAGAAGCAAAAGAGAGTTAGAGAGAGTGGCTATGAGACAGAGTGGGAGAGATAGAATATGAGAGAAATTAAGAGTGGGAGAGAGATGTAGAGAGAAAGACATGGCAGATGTGAGACTGAGAGACAGTGATAGAGAGAGAGTGAGACATGTTCTGGACACCACATTCTGGGAAGGATGTGATTGTACTAGAGAGGGTACAGAGGAGATTTACTAGGACGCTGCCTGGCCTGGAGGGTCTGAGCGATGAGGAAAGATTAGAAAGACTGGGGTTGTTTTCCTTGGAGCAGTGTAGGTTGAGAGGGGACCTGACAGAAGGCTGTAAGATTATGAGATACAGAGATAGGGTGGGTAGGAAGGCACCTTTTCCATCGTAGAGGGAACAATACCAAGGGGCAGAGATTGAAGGTAACACAGACATGGAAATATAGTAAGAATAGGCCATTCAGCCCTTTGAGTATCTCTGTCATCCAATATGATCATGGATAGCCCTCTGACTTAATGCCATATTCCTACCATCTTCCCATACCCCTTGATGTTGTTAAAATGCAAAAGAATTACCTCTGTCTTTTTCTTGAATATATTCAGTCCTTTGTCCTCAACAACCTTCTCTGGTAGAGAATTCCACTTGTTAACCATCCTCTAAGTGAAGAAATGTTTCCTCATCTGAATCCAAAACGGTCGACCCAATGTCCCCCTGAGACTGTGGCACCTGATTCCAGATTCCCCAACCTTGGGAAACCTCCTTCCAGCATCAAGTCTGTCCAGCCCTGTTAGAATGTTATACAATGCAGTCAGACCTCCTCTCATCCTTCTCAACTCAAGTGAGTTCAGGTTCAGTTGAGGTAGACCCTGAGAGGAGAATTGAGGAATGTTTTTACCCAGAGGGTGGTGGGAGTCTGGAACTCACTGCCTGAAAGGCTGGTTGAGTCACAAACCCTCGAGACATTGAAAGTGTGAGGGGCTGACGTGGCTCTCTCTGCCTGATGCCATTTACATACTGAGGAACACCCAGTCAGACTCTCACAGGCTGCAGCTTTATAAAGCAGAGCCCAGTGAAGGGAGAGTTTATCAGGAACCGGGCCCAGGGACAGGGGCACACACCATGATTTCACACATCCAGCTGATCTGGCCCCTGGCATTCTGTGTCACAGGTACAAATCTCTCTCCTTCCACCTTGAATCTTTAGCTGCTCTCCAATTCCACTGACTTGTGATTGAAGGGAAAATGCTGAAACCAGAGGAATGCTCAGTGTCTCCAACAATCTCTCATTTCGCAGTCTCTTTCTGTGACAGTTCTGACTTCACTGTGTTTCTCTCTGACCCCTCAGGTCATCAGTGGGGACATCATCATGACCCAGTCACCCCCGATCCTGTCAGTGGGACTGGGCCAGACTGCAACCATCACCTGTACGGCCAGTCAAGATATTACAAATGACCTCAGCTGGTACCAGCAGCGAGAAGGTCAGAAACCCTCTCTCCTGATCTATGAAGCAACAACTTGAAACACAGGAGTCTCCAAGCGATTCACTGGCAGAGGATATGGGACCAGTTTCACCCTGACAATCAGCAACGTTCAGAATGAGGATGTCGCTGACTATTACTGTAAGCAGCATAACAGACGGCCTTGCACGTTCGGTAAAGGAACCAAGCTCAGACTGAGTAAGTCAACCTCAATCCTCCATTATTAACCCTTTCAATTTCCAAACACAATTTCTAATACACAAATACTGAATTGTTGAAGGGGTTAGTGGGGAGCTGCAGTGAATGAAATGGTTGATTGAGGAGCACTGTGTCTAACAGGGTATCCAGCTGTATTTCTTTAATTCCATTGCCCCTTTTAAGCAGCAAGATATAAGTCAGTAAGTTTTACTCACCGTGTGGAGGGGCTCTGTCCATTTGCAGCCTGTGGTCCCGTTCCTGCAGCATGGAGTGAAATCAGTGAGTAGCCTCCTGCCAGTCTCAGTGTGATGGACACGGGCAGAGTTTGATGTGACCTCTGGCTCCCTGTCCCAGTCTCTGATCTCACTGACCTCAGCAGCAGCAGCAGCAGCAGCAGCAGCAGCAGCACAGTGAGACACCGAGCTCCCACCTCCCCCAGCTTTAACTCTGCTCAATCACACAATCACAGAATTGTTACAGTGCACAAGGAGGCCATTCTGTCCATCCTGTCTGTACTGGCTCTCTGAATGAACAATTCACTGAGTGTCATTCTCCTGCCTTCTCCCTGTCACCCCGCACATTTTTCCTTTTCAAATAACAGTCTCATTCCCTTCGGAATGTTTCAATTGAAGCTGCCTCCACCACACTCTCAGGCAGTGCATTCCACACCTTAACCACTCACTGGCTGAAAATGCTTTTCCTCATTTCACTTTTGTTACTTATCCAATTACTTTCAATCTTAATCCTTTCACAAGTGGAATCATTTTCTCCCTATTTACACTGTCCAGGCCCCTCCTGATTTTGAATTTTGGAACAATTCTCCTCGCCGCCTTCTCCAAAGACTTAGAGGTGCCAGTGTTGGACTGGGGTGGACAAAGTTAAAAATCACACAACACAGGTTATAGTCCAACAGGGGGTTTATTTGGAAGCACTGGCTTTCGGAGCGCCCCTCCTTCATCAGGTGGTTGTCAGCGGTGCTCCAAAAGCTAGTGCTTCCACATTAACCTGTTGGACTATAACCTGGTGTTGTGTGATCTGTAACTTTCTCCAAAGAAGACATCCCAAATTTTCCAATCTATCTTCATAACTGATGTTCCTCATCCCTGGAATGATCTTTGGGCATATGTTTGCCATCTGTACAAAACATTCACCTCCTTCCTGCATTATTCACATTATTTATGTCCCACATGATTTTATAAACCTCTATAAGGTCACTCCTCAGCCTCCGGCACTTCAAGGTAAAAGGTCTCAGCTTTTCCAGCCTCTCATGGTCACGGAGTCATACAGCGTGGAAACAGATCTTTCAGTCTGACTTGTCCATGCTAACTAGATATCCAAAACTGACCTCATCCCATTTGCCAGCATTTTGCCCACATCCCTCTAAACCCTTTCTATCCATGTACCCATCCAAACATCTTTTAAATGCTATAATTGTATCCGTCTCCAGCACTTTCTCCGGCAGCTCAATCCATACACGCACCACCCCCTGTGTGACAAGTTACTCCTCAGGTCCCTTTTGGATCTTTTGCCTCTCACCTTAAACCTGTGCCCTCTAGTTTTGGACTCTCCTTCCCAAGGAAAAGACCTTGGATATACATCCTGTCCATGTCCATCATGATTTTATAAACATCTATAAGGCCACCCCTCAGCCTCCGATCCTGCAGAAAATATAACCCGTCTATTGAGCCTCTTCCGACAGCTCAAACCCTCCAGTTCCAGGCGACATCCATGTAAATCTTTTCTGCAGAATTTTAAGTTTAACAGCATCCTTCCTATCACAGGATGATCAGAATTGTTCATGTTATTGCCAAAGTAGGCTCACCAATTTCCTGTACAGCTGCAAATGATGTCCCAACTCTGATACTTAGTGCAGTGACCAATAAAGGCAAGTGTACCCAACACCTTCTTCATCGCCCTGTCTCCCTGTGACTCCACTGTCAAGGAATAATGCACCTGCCCCTGCCCCTGCCCCTGCCCCTGCACCTGCCCCTGCCCCTGCCCCTGCCACCGCCCCTGCACCTGCCCCTGCCCCTGCACCTGCCCCTGCACCTGTCCCTGCCCCTGCACCTGCCCCTGCACCTGCCCCTGCCCCTGCACCTGCCCCTGCCCCTGCACCTGCCCGTATATCTGCCCCTGCCACCGCCCCTGCCCCTGCCCCTGCCCCTGCCACCGCCCCTGCACCTGCCCCTGCCACCGCCCCTGCACCTGTCCCTGCCCCTGCACCTGCCCCTGCCCCTGCCCCTGCCACCGCCCCTGCACCTGCCCCTGCCCTTGCCCCTGCCACCGCCCCTGCACCTGCCCCTGCCCCTGCACCTGCCCCTGCACCTGTCCCTGCCCCTGCACCTGCCCCTGCACCTGCCCCTGCCCCTGCACCTGCCCCTGCCCCTGCACCTGCCCGTATACCTGCCCCTGCCTCTGCACCTCGAGGTCTCTTTGTTCAGCAACACTACCATTAGCTGTATAACTCCTGCCCTGGTTTGACTTTCCAAAATGCAACACCTCACATTTATCTAAATTGAACTCCATTTGCCACACGTTTAGATCAAAGTGGTGCTGGAAAAGCACAGCATGTCAGGCAACATCCGAGGAGCAGGAAAATCGAAGTTTCGGGCAAAAGCTCTTCATCAGGATTCCTCTAGTCGAACCCCCAGATTCTGCGCAGCCCTCTTGACCTGCAATCTTCTTCCCGACCTCTCCACCCCCACTCTCTCTCCGGTCTATCACCCTCACCCTCACCTCCTTCCACCAACATATTCCCAGTGCCCCACCCCAAATTCCACCCCCCCCTTCCCACCTTTTATCTCAGCCCGCTTGGCACACCAGCCTCATTCCTGAAGAAGGGCTTATGCCCGAAACGTCGATTCTCTTGCTCCTCGGATGCTGCCTGGCCTGCTGCGCTTTTCCAGCACCACACTTTTCAACAGAGAATGTTGGTAAAAGGTTGCTTTTCACACTGGAGATGAGTTATCAGCTGTGTGCCACAAGGATTGGTGCTGGGTCCATGGCTTTTCATCATTTAAATAAATGATTTGGATGTGAATATAGGAATTATGGCGAGTTTGTAAATGGTGGGACAGTGGATAGTGAAGAAGCTTATCTGAGAGTACAGTGGGACCTTGATCATTTGGGGAAATGGGCAGAGGTGTCGCAAATTGACAAAAGTGAGGACTGCAGATGCTGGAAACCAGCGTTCCGGAGAGACCACTCCCTCCACGACTCCCTCGTCAGGTCCACACCCCGCACCAACCCAACCTCCACTCCTGGCACTTTCCCCTGCAACCGCAAGAAGTACAAAACTTGCGCCCACACCTCCCCCCTCACCTCCCTCCAAGGCCCCAATGGATCCTTCCATATCCATCGCAAATTCACCTGCACCTCCACACACATCATTTACCGTATCCGCTGCACCCGATGTGGTCTCCTCTACATTGGGGAGACAGGCTGCCTACTTGCAGAACATTTCAGGGAACACCTCTGGGACTCCCGCACCAACCAATCCAACCGCCCCGTGGCTGAACACTTTAACTCCCCCTCCCGCTCCGTCAAGGACATGCAGGTCCTTGGCCTCCTCCATCGCCAGACCCTGGCAACATGATGCCTGGAGGAAGAGCACCTCATCTTCTGCCTTGGAACTCTCCAACCACAAGGGATGAATGTAGATTTCTCCAGCTTCCTCGTTGCCCTTCACCCCACCTTATCTCAGTCCCAACCCCCGGATTCAGCACCGCCCTCTTGACCTGCATTCTTCTTCCTGACCTCTCCGCCCCACCCCCTCTCTGGCCTATCACCCTCACCCTCACCTCCTTTCACTATCGTATTCCCAGCGCCCCTCCCCCAAATTCCCCCCTCCCTACCTTTTATCTCAGCCCGCTTGGCACAAGCTTCATTCCTGAAGAAGGGCTTATGCCCGAAACGTCGATTCTCCTGCTCCTCGGATGCTGCCTGGCCTGTTGCGCTTTTCCAGCACCACACATTTCAACTCTGGTCTCCAGCATCTGCAGTCCTCACTTTCTCCAACATTCTCTGTCTCCTATCTTCAAGCCAATGTTTTACCCAAATGGCTCACTCCCCCTGGATCCCATGTGGTCTAACCTTACTAACCAGTCTGTCATGTGGAACCTTGTCAAACGCTTTGCTGAGGTCCATATAGACAGTGTCTACTGTTCTGCCTACATCAATCTTCTCTTCAAACAACCTCAATTACGTTAGTGAGACATGATTACCATGCACAAAACTGCATTGATTGTCCAAATGCATGTAAATCCTATCCCTCAGAATTCACTCCAATAACTTACCCAGCAATGACATCAGGCTCACTAGTTTATAGTTCCCTGGCTTTTCCTTCCAGCCTTTCTTAAATAATGGCTAACATTAGCCAACCTCTCTGGTTCTCCAGCACCTCACTCATGGCTGTCGATCAGAAACATACCTCAGCAAGGGGTCCAGCAATCTCTTTCCTAGCTTTCCACAATGTCCTGGGATACACCTGATCAGGTCCTGGAGATTTATCTACTGTCTTGCACTTTAAGAAATCCTCTTCCATAATGTGGACTTTTGTCAAGACATTGCTATTTACTTCCCAAGTTCCCAAACTCCCAAGTCTTTCTCCATGATAAATACTGACCCAGAATATTCATTTAGGATCTGAACATTTTCCTGTGGATCCACCCAGAGGTACATTGTTCATCTTCATGGGGTCCTAATCTCTCTCTAGTTACTGTTCTGCCCTTTTCTTATTTACCATAATTCTACCACGTTTGCCCTCGAGTGAGTTTAGGAATTGTTTGCCCTCCCTCAAATATACCTTGACTATCCGTGGTCCACATCCTCCACTATTCTCTTCAGGACTTTCCTGACAACCTTTGACCCTACTTTATTCAGATCCAATACATCCATATGCCATGGAAGCTGGCATTTCTCCCAGTGAGTATGTTTGATCCTGAAAATTCCTTTGTTCTTTTCCACTGTCGCCCTAAACCTTGTGATACAATGATCACTCTTCCCTAAATGTCCTCTCACTGACACTTGATCCACTTGGGCCTCCTCACTCCCAAGATCCAGATCTAGCAGAGCCTCCTTTCTCATTGGACTGGAAACATACGGCTGAACATACTCTCACAACTCTGGCCCCTCTCTGCCCATTACGCTGCTACTACCCCAGTCTATATTCAGAAATTAAAGACACCCCTTCCAGCCTAATTATAATGACTCTATTATATTTGCAGGCCTCTGTAAATTCCTTGCAAATGTATTCCTCCACATCCTTCCCACTGGGTGGTGCCGTATTGACTGCACTGAGGATTCTGTGGACCTCGGTGTTCCTCTTTGATATCACCTCCTGGATCCCACAGCCCTGCCAAGTTAGTTTAAACCCTCTGCAACAGCACTAGTAAATCACCCCAAAGGAACTCAGTCCCAGCTCTGTTCAGGAGCAACGCCGTCTGGTCTGTCCAGGTCCCATCTCCCCGAGACCCAGTCCCAATGTCCCAAGAATCCAAAGCCCCCCCCTCCTGGATCCTCTTTCCAGCTCCACATTCACCTGTGTTATCCTCCTGTTCCTCTTTTCACTTTCGTGGGGCACTGCGAGTAATGTGACGATTTCTATTTTTGTGCTCCTGAAGTTAATTCCCTCCTGAGCTCCCAAAATTCTGACTGCAGGACCACATCCCTTTTCTCCCTCTGTCACTGGGACCGATGTGGACCACGACTGCTGCCTGTTCCCCCTCTCCCCTTAGGGTGCTCTGCAGCTGCTTAGTGACAACCTTGACCCTGGCACCAGGGAGACAACACACCATCCTGGATTCCCATCTGCAGCTGCAGAAACACCATTCAATGCACTCACTCAAATCTCCTCTCACTATCGCTCTTCCAGTCTTCCTTGTGCCCCCCTGTACAGCTGAATCCCCCCTTGACTCCATGGAATTGGTTCTGGCTGCAATTCCCAGATGAACCACCATTCTTGTCAGGATTCTGACCTGAACCCTGGTCGGAGAGTGGCATTCATTAAGGGGATACCTGTACTAGCTGCCTGGTCCTTTTGGACTGTCTGCTGCTCCCCCATTCCCTCTGTCCCTGCATACTCTGAAGCCGCGGAGTGACCATAGAGTAATAGAGTCTTAGTGATGTACAGCACGGAAACAGACTCTTCGGTCCAACCTGTCCATGCCGATCAGATATCCCAACCCAATCTAGACCCACCTGCCAGCACACGGCCCATATCCCTCCAAGCCCTTCCTATTCGTATACCCATCCAAATGCTTCTAAAATGTTACAATTGTATTAGCCTCCACCACTTCCTCTGGCGGCTCATTCCATACACGTACCACCCTCTACGTGAAAAGGTTGCCATGTAGGTCTCTTTTATATCTTTCCCCTCTCACTCTAAACCTATGCCCTCTAGTTCTGGACTCCCCAACCCCAGGGAAAAGAATTTGCCTGTTTACCCTATCCATGCTCCTCATAATTTTGGAAACCTCCATAAGGTCACCCCTCAGCCTCCGATGCTCCGGGGTAAACAGCCCCAGCCTGTTCAGCCTCTCCCTGTAGCTCAAATCCTCTAACCTTGGCAATATCCTTGTAAATATTTTCTGATCCCTTTCAAGTTTCACATCTTTCCAATAGGAAGGAGACCAGCACTGCGCGCAATATTCCAACAGTGGCCTAACCAATGTACTGCATAGCTGCAACATGACATCCCAACCCCTGTACTGAATACTCTGACCAGTAAATGAAAGCATACCAAACGCCTTCTTCACTATCCTATCTACCTGCGACTCCACTTTCAAGGAGCTATGAACCTGCACTCCAAGGATTCTTTGTTCGGCAACACTCCCGAGGACCTTACCATGAAGTGTATAAGTCCTGCTAAGATTTGCTTTCCCAAAATGCAGCACCTCATATTTATCTGAATTAAACTCCATCTGCCACTTCTCAGCCCATTGGCCCATCTGGTCAAGATGCTGTTGTGATCTGAGGTAACCCTCTTTGCTGTCCCCTACACCTCTAATTTTGGTGTCTTCTGCAAACTTACGAACTGTACCTCTTATGCTCGCATCCAAATCATTTATGTAAATGACAAAAAGTAGAGGACCCAGCACCGATCCTTGTGGCACTCCACTGGTCACAGGCCTCCAGACTGAAAAACAACCCTCCACCACCACGCTCTGTCTTCTACCTTTGAGCCAGTTCTGTATCCAAATGGCTAGTTCCCTCTGTACTCCATGAGATCTAACCTTGCTAATCAGTCTCCCATGGGGAACCTTATCGAACACCTTACTGGAGTCCATACAGATCACATCTATTGCTCAGCCCTCATCAATCCTCTTTGTTACTTCCTCAAAAAACTCAATCAAGTTTTTGAGACATGATTTCCCACACACAAAGCCATGTTTACTATCCCTAATCAGTCCTTGCCTTTCCAAATACATGTACATCCTGTCCCTCAGGATTCCCTCCAACAACTTGCCCACCACCGACGTCAGGCTCACTGGTCTATAGTTCCCCGGCTTGTCCTTACCACCCTTCTTAAACAGTGGCACCTCGTTAGCCAACCTCCAGTCTTCCGGCACCTCACCTGTGACTATCGATGATACAAATCTCTGAGCAAGAGGCCCAGCAATCACTTCTCTACTTCCCACAGAGCTCGAGGGTACACCTGATCAGGTCCTGGGGATTTATCCACTTTTATGTGTTCCAAGACATCCAGCACTTCCTCCTCTGTAATATGGACATTCTGCAAGATGTCACCATTTATTTCCCTACAGTCTATATCTTTCATATCCTTTTCCACAGTAAATACTGATGCAAAATACTCATTTAGTATCTTCCCCATTTTCTGTGGCTCCACACAAAGGCTGCCTGTCTGATCTTTGAAGGGACCTATTCTCTCCCTAGTTACCCTTTTGTCCTTAATGTATTTGTAAAATCCCTTTGGATTCTCCTTTATTCTATTTGCCAAAGCTATCTCATGTCCCCTTTTTGCCCTCCTGATTTCTTTCTTAAGTATACTCCTACTTCCTTTATACACTTATAAGGATTCACTCAATCTATCCTGTCTATACCTTACATAATCTTTCTTAACGTCTAGAAACGTGCTCTCCACAGAGCTCTCAGCCTCACGGACACTCCGCACTGATACCAGCTGCTGCTCAAGCTCCGAAACCCGGAGCTCTAACTGCTGTCACTGACCACACTTCCTGTTCTCATGGTATTCCAGGAACTGCAAAGTATCCTGAAATTCCCACATAGATGAACATTCTCTCCATTCTTTGGTTACCTCTTGGCAACATTCTGATGACAAACAGCTACAGCAGGGCTCACAGTCCAGTGGGTTCAGTGTTCCACGGTATTGGGGAAACTCTCCAGAAGACTTTAAGAAATAGGAGCAGAAATCAGCCATTCAGCCCATTGAATCTGCTCTGCCATTTGATCTTGACAGATATGCTTCTCACCCCCATTCTCCTGCCTGCTCCATGGGAATGTTTGATCCCCTTAACAATCACAAACCTATCTATCTCTGTCTTAAATACACTCTTCCCTCTGTAGCAATGAGTTCCACAGATTCCCCACCCTCTGGCTGAAGAAATTCCTCCTTATCTCAGCTCGAAAGGGTCGGCCCTTCATTCTGAGGCTGTGCCTTGGTTACCTCGACTCTCCTGTTTTCGGAAACATCTTCTCTGCATACACTCTTTCCAGGCTGATCAGTATTCTGCAAATTTCAATAAGATTCCTCTTCATCCTTTGAAACTCCATTGAGTACAAACCCAGAGTCCTCAACCACGCCTCATATGACAAGCCCTTCATCCCCAGGATCATTCTTGTAAACCCCTCCAATGACAGCACATCGTTTCTTAGAATATGGGTCCCAAATCTGTTCATGATATTCCAAAAGTGGTCTGACCAGAGCATTACACAGCCTCAGCACTACATCTCTGCTCTTGTATTCTAGCCCAATTGAAATGAATGCTATCATTTCATTTCCCTTCCCAAGCACAAACTGGACCTGCCTGTTCACCTTCAGAGAAACCTGAATGAGGTTTGTGCTTTAGATTTCCAAAGCATTTCCTCATTTAGAAAACAGCCTTTGCATCTCTTCTTCCTACCAAAGTGCATAACCTCACACTGTAACACATTGTATTCTATCTGCCACTTCTTTGCCCACTCTCTGAGCCTATCTCAGACCTTTTACAGCCTTCTCACTTCCTCAACACTACCTGTCCCTCCACCTATCTCATGTCATCTGCAAACTTAGCAACAATGTCTTCACTTCCTTCATTCAGATTGTTAACGCATGACATGAATAGTTATGGTTCCAACATTAACACCTGCAGAACTCTATTAGTCACCAGATGCCATTTTTCCTCACTCTCTGCTTTATATCAACCTACCAATCCTCAGTCCATGCCAGTACCTTGCCCCTAACTCTATGGGCTCGTAGCTTATGTCAAAGGCCTTCTGGAAATCCAAATAGATTACTTCTTCAGACTCTCCTTTGTCTAACTGGCTGGGAGCTGTTGCGGCTGTACAGGACATTGGTTAGGTCACGTTTGGAATACTGTGTGTAATTCTGGTTGCCCTGCTATAGTAAAAATGTTGTGAACCTTAAAATGCTTCAGAAAAGATTTACAAGAATGTTGCCAAGGTTGGAGGTTTTCAGCTACTGGGAGAGGTTGAATAGGATCTAATTTCCCTGGATTGTTGGAGGCTGAGTGGTGACCATTTTGTGGTTTATAGAATCATGAGGGGCATTGAAAGGGTGAGTAGAGAAGGTATTATTTTCAGAGTTGGGGAGTCCAGTTCTAGAGGCATAGGTTGAAGGTGACGGGGAAAGATTTGAAAGGAGCTGAAGGGGCAACTTTTTCATGTGGTGGGTGGTGTGTGTATAGAATGAGCTGCCAGAGGAAGAGGTGGAGGATGGTATGATTACAACATTTAAGAGGATGGGTACATGAATAGGGAGGGTTTAGAGGGATATGCGCAAAATGCTGGAAAATGAGACAAGCTTAATCGGAGGTTTGTTAAAGAGATATCGAACTCCATCCCACTTTCTAGCTCTTGCTCCATAAGCCTGCGGTTTCACTGTTTCAAAAGAATATTCAAGTGTTTTTCAATATGATGAGGGTTTCTGCCTCTCCAACTCTTTCAGACAGTGCCTCCCAGATCCCACCAGCCTCTGGCTGAAAACAATTACTCCACAATTCCCCTCGAACTCTGTGTCCAATTAGTTTCAATCTCTCCCCATGGTTATCATCCTCTGTGCTGATGGAAATCAGTCCTTCCTACCCACTCTATCCAGGCCCCTCATCATTTTCTACACCTCAATCAAATCTCCCCTCAGCCCCTGTGTTCTAAAGAATACAATCCCAGCCAAACCAATCATTCCTCAAAGCTAAAACTCCCCATTTTTGACAAAATCCTCCTCTGTCCCCATCTCTAGTGGGATCACATCCTTCCTGTAATGTGATGACCAGAGCCGTACACAGTTCTCTCACTGTGCTCTAACTGGGCTTTTATACAGTTCCAGAATAAACAAACTCCTTGCTTTCGCTCTCAACCAAAAATAATAAAGGGAGGTGATGGTCTAATGATATAATTACTGAACTCTTAATCCAGAGGTCTAGATAATGTTCTGGGAACCAGGGTTAGAATCCTGCCACAGCTGATGGTGGAATGTGAATTCAATAAAAAATCTGGAATTAAGAGTCTAATGATGACCATCGTTGATTGTCAGGAAAAAAGTCATCTGATTCACTAATGACCTTAAGGGAAGGAAACGGTCATCATTACCATGTGACCATGTGACTCCAGACCCACCGTAAAGTGGTTGACTCTAAACTGCCCTCAGGGCGATTATGGAAGGGCAACAAATGCTGCCGATCCAGCAATGACCTCATTCCATCAAGAAATACAGTTTATCCCATGTGTCTCCTTAACCACCTTACTGACCCGCATTCATTAATCACCATGGCCACATCTTCCACCTCCACACACATGTGACTTCCAGGTTCAAATTGACAAGAGACATTCCCTCAATATCTGAGAAACAGATAGAAACATCAAACATAGGAGGCCATTCAGCCCATCAAGCCTGCTCCACCATTTAATATGATCATGGCCAATCATCCAACACAGTCTCCTGTTCCTGCTTTCTCCCCACATTCTTTGATCCCATTAATCCGAAGAAATATATCTAATTCCTTCTTGAACACATACTGCATCTAATTCCCTCATGCTGGAAAAATGGATGAGAATTATTGGGTTGTTGTTTTTTTGACCAATGTGGACACAATGGACTGATGGGTCTTTTGGGTCTCTCTGACTCTGTAACTCTATTATATTATGAATAACTGGGTACCAAGGACTGGCCCCTGTGGTACCCCAACTGGTAACTACCTGCCATTCAGAAAAAGACTTGTTCTTCCTGCCCTGTCTGCCAACCAGTTCCCAATCCATGTCAGTACATGACCCCAATCCTCTTGTTCAGTAGGATTTCCCTGATTCACTTGGAAATATTTCATCCTGTCAGCTCTTTGCTTTACTCAGATCCTGTTTAATTTCATCCCTGCATCCTCTATTCTCCTCTCAGCTTTCTGCAGGTTTGATCTCCAGATAACCAACATCACCTTCCCTGTTTGGTCTTCCCTACACTGGCTGCCTTTTGACATCCCAGGCTAAGAGTTTAGATTTGGGAGTCCCACCCTTACTCTTTGTGGGAACAGATTCTGAATGATCTCTGTCTTGTCACTTGAGGGCTCCCACTGCCCTGACACTGATTTCCCATCATGTCACTGGTTCCAGTCCACTTTTACTAAATTACCGAAACATTTAGTAAAATGAAAACTTTTACACTTACTCCATGATTCTCCATTTCCATCCTTAATTTCAATCTCACTGAGTTCTGATCACTCTCACTAAAATGCTCGCCATCTTTTAGTTCTTCCATCTGCCCACATTCATTCCCCAAACGACGGTCTAAAACTGTCCCTTTTCTTTCACTATCACCTTCTCAGAGGCAATTCGGGATGAGCAATAAATTCTGCTCCTGCTAGTGACACTCATATCCCAAGAATCAATTTAAAAAATGTAAATTATTTTGTCTGGTTTATTAGGTATTGGAGACAAATATTCAAACATTTTACCAGTGAATATTCTGAGAATTGAAATCCCTTTGAATGGCAGGGATTAAAATTGTTTCTCTTGTCTTTCAGGCCGTGAGAACTCTCAGCCCAAGCTGACCCTGCTGCCCCCCTCCCCGGAGCAGGTAGATGCCAAGGGCACTGCCACCCTGGTGTGCCTTGCCAATCACTTCTATCCCGATGAGCTGGAGGTGCAGTGGAAGAAGGACGGTGCAGTCATTTCGGACGGGGTTCAGACCAGCAACTACCTGCGAGCTTCGGACAGCACCTACAGTGTCAGCAGCCTGCTGACCCTCGCTAGGTCTGACTGGGAGTCCAACGCTCGCTTCTCCTGTGCCCTCACCCACGTGACCCTCCCCTCTCCCCTCAGCAAGAGCATCAGGAGATCAGAATGTGTGTAGAGTGTTGGAGACAGTCCACAGAGGAGACACAACTTTAAACAGAACAGGGCTGAGCTGGCAGGACAAAGCTCATTGTCAGCACTGAATTTCAACTCTCTTCCTTCTCAGGACTGGCTCAGGGACACTTCTGAGGTTCAGGAGTAAAGGTAGTTCATTGGGACAGTGTAGATAGAGCTTTACGCTGTGTCAAACCTCATGCTCTCCCTATTCTGGGACTTTTTGATTGGGACAGGGTTGATTTGTGATGCCAAGTAAAATCTCTTGAAGTTGCTGAAGGATGTCAGCTGTACAAAACAATGTGAACCTTCGAAAATTCTGCTTCAACAAAACAGATCTCCTTCCTGCTCAGCAGCCAGTTCCAATTTAAGGTTTTTGTCACTATTTGAAGGACAGGATTCTCATGTTATTGAGAAAATCTCCACAAGTTTTTTCCTCAAAAGCCATTGTAGCTGTTATTTTGTGCAGCTTCCTCTGTCTGGGCTGTTAATTGCAGTCTGTTTTCTGTCAATGTCAGTCTGGAAAAGGGAATAAAGATGATGAAGATTCAGTCTCTGTCTCTGTGTGCTTTGGAAATGGACCACTCCATTCAGCTGATTAGCTGCATGTCAGCATGACATTGTCACAATTGGCTACGTGGTCTGTCAATCCATGGTAGATGATACTGACAGCCAATCAGCAATCAATTTCAAATAATCCAGTTGATCTGGAATCTGTGGAGGTTACAAGATTCCAAACAGAATAGAAACTGAAAGCTGTTGGGATTCAATAATTACAATCTGAGGCATTCCGTGTTCACTCTCCGGTCCAAACTCAGGTGCTGGGATCGCACTGTGCACTCTCTTTTGCATGCTGAAATGATCTGAGGCCAATCGCTGACACTGCAGACTGTGTCTCTCTGAGTGAGTGTACTACATAATGCTGCCTGTAGGTGTCATTCTGAGTGTGGGTGTATTATTCAAAGAGACACCTACAGGCAGCGAGGGTTGTGAGCATGTTACTCAGGGCTGCCTGACTGTGTGTGCTAACTCAGTGTTGCCTGTAGGTGTGTCTCTGAGTGTGTGTATGTTATTCTGCACTGCCTGTAGGTATCTCAGTGAGTGTCAGTGTGTTACTCTGTGTTGCCTGCAGGTGTCTCTAAGTGATGGACAGAGAATAGGCTTTGTGATGGGGATTGAAGATTAGGCCTTAATCTTCTCAAATCTCAGATGAAAAACAATTTAGCCTGAGATGGCAGCTCATTTGGCCAAAGTTAAAAATCGCACAACACCAGGTTGTGTCCAACAGGTTTCTTTGGAAGTACAAACTTTCGGAGCACTGCTCCTTCATCAGGCAGCTAGTGGGGCAGGATCATAGTTCACAGAATTTGTCATGAAATTGAGATGGCAGCTGAGAAAGGTGAATACTGAGAGTGTGTTCTCAGTAAGCGAGAGATTTCAGAGGCAGTGCACTCTGTAGTTCCTAATGTGCTCCCCAATTACAAGGATCCAGGGTCATTGCATTTGTGGTTGTCTGCCCAGCCAGTGCTGGCTAGCCATCGTCGTATTTCAATGGTCAATTAGCCCTCAACCAGGTGCAGCAATATTACCTTACAGGGAGGGAGCTGTCTGAGTGAGGGAGGTTGAATTCTTGCAGCCCCGAGAGTGATTGCAGTGGATTAATTAAGGGTGCTACCACCATGAAGGTGTGACCTTCTCTTCCTCTGCCTCAGCTGTGATGACCCTCAGGGTTAAACTCACCACCAGTCATTTCTGTTTGTAATGAGCGAGTGGGGGGAAGGGGAAAGTGAGGACTGAAGATGCTGGAAATCAGAGTTGAGAGTGTGTTGTTGGGAAACCACAGCAGGTCAGGCAGCATCCGAGGAGCAGGATAATCAATATTTTGGGCATAAGCTCTTCATCAGGAATGGAGGGAAGGTCAACCTCTCCCAAAGGCAGCACAGGCTGGATCGACGGGGCCACAAGAGTAAGCATGGGGAGATTGAGGGTGACAGAAGGAGGGGGTTGGTTGGCAGGTTGTTATTCAGAGTCAGGTCCCAGAGCATCAGTCCTTCTGACACTCCCCTTTTTATCTGTCAGCCAGGACTCCCTGATTGGACACGGTTAACAGCTCATCAGGGAACTCATATTATCAGAAAAAATGAAACATTTATCGAACAAGGAGTGCAAGAACTCAACGACACTAGACAAAATGAGTGGTTTGAAAGTTCATTACAGACATCACCAATTTGGTCCAACAAGTCCACACCGACCCACTGAAGATAAACTCCCCGAGACCCATTCCCCTGCCCTATCACTCGACATTTCCCCTGACTGACACATTCCTGAACACTGTGACAATTGTAACATGGCCAATTCACCTAACCTGCACATCTTTGGATTGTGGGAGGAAACTGGAGCACACGGAGGAAATCCACACAGACACAGGGGGAGCGTGCAAACTCCAAAAAGATCTGGGGCTGGAATCGAACCTGGGTCCCTGGTGCTGTGAGTTAGCCGTGCTAACCACTGAGCCACCATGCCACAAATTTTTAAAAATGCCCAAAGAGTTTGAGCTTTTGTTAAGCTTTGTAAGCCTGACGTGATATAAACTATAAACATGCAACCCTCTGTCAGGGAAGGTAGTGCAGGGTGGAAACCTTACAACCTTTAAATATCATAACATGCAAGGATCTGGGATAAGTGCAGGAAATTGGGATGAGAGTGCCTTTAGTGGTAGTTATGTTGGTACAGACTCAATGGGACAAAGGACCTTTTCTGCTCTGTATCAATCTGTGCTCCATGTTGAGAGGGCAGTGCAGGTTAATGGTGACTAGGTGAGGCAGTTCTAAGATGGCAAACACATGATCAACGGTCAGAGGAAATGGCTCAAGCTTCAGTGAAGGCCCAAGTAAGTGCTTGGGAGGAGGGTCAAGGCTAATGAAGGTAAGGTCAATGGAGACTGAGCGAGGGAGCAAGGTGCTGACTGGCATCTCATTGTGTTGTAGTGAGGTAAATGGGGACAAGAGGGGAGTGTGTAGGGAGGGAGTGCAGTTTCAGTTAAAATGTGACCTTTGTCAGCAGCAGCATGACCTTCAGCACCAGGGGGTGTGCTGGACTGTGTCAGGCTCACTGGCTGCTCTCTGTGTGATTCCACACAGCCACTCGTCTGGTCACTACGCAAAGTCTTCTTTGTGTTTACACTACCAATTACACCACCGTCTGCACCCACCGTCTGCACCTTCTGTCTACACCACCGTCGGTACCCACTATCTGCACCCAGTATCCACAGCCACTGTCTAGTCCCTCTGTGAACACCCACCATCTACACCCACTGTCTACACCATTGTCTGCACCCTCCATCTACACCTCCCATCTTTCTGCTGTTGTAAGATTGTACCCAATGATTCCATTGAGATTACTGCAACAGAAGCCTGAATTTGAGAACCGGCAATGATTGTCTTCTAATCCTGTCCTACAAAGTCTGTGTTCCACATTGGGCTGATTAATATTAATTACTGAATGCCATTTGATTTCGGTGATGGCAGGACTGACGGATAAGGAGAGGTTGAGTTGATGAGGATTGTCTTCACTGGCGTTTAGAAGAATGAAGGAAGGGACTCTTGGAGAAAGCTGTAAAATTGGAACAGGACGAGACAAGTTAGATGGAGGAAGGATGTTCCCAATGGTGGGGAAGTCCAGAAACAGAGCACATGGTTTAAGGTTAAGGGGTAAACTCTATAGGACAGAGATGAGGAAAAATGTTTTCACCCAAAGAGTGGTGAGCCTGTGGAATTCTCTGTCACAGAAAGTGGTTGAGGCCAAAACATGATGTTATCAAGGAAGAGGTAGGTTAAGCTCTTGTGGCTAAAGAATCAAGGGATATGGGGTAGGGATGGATTACAGTAATGTGCTCCATGACCAGCTTCAATCATATTGAATGGCATAGCAGGCTGGAGGGGCCGAATGGCCTACTCCTGCTCCTATCCGCTATGTTTCTACATCATGTAAAATAGATTGCCAGGTGGAGGTCACTCTGTCAGATGGGTAAGTATCCATTCACAGATTCCATCCACACTACTCCCCTTTCATTTTAATTGAGTCCGCTCCCTCTATTCCTATGTCTTTGTTATCTGACCAGTGACCACACCTCCCTTCACCACCCCAGCAAGGAGATGTGCTAATAACCCATTGTTTGTTTTAATTTGCTAATTGGGTGATGTGGATGGGGTTTTCAAAAACAGGAAGAGCTGAATTCTTATCGCCCCTTGTGCTGATTTTTTTGTGTGGCTCCCTCAATATGGATGACACAGCACTGCTGCCTCACAGAGCCAGGGACGCAGGTTCGAGAGTCACACAGCATAGAGATAGGCCCTTCAGCCCACCATGTCAATGCTGACCAACAAACATTCAACTACACTAATCCCATTTACCCGCAGTTGCCTGGAGCCTACCATGCCCTGGTATTATAAGTGCTCATCCAAATGTTTTTAAAGGTTGTGAAATTTTCAGCCTGCACCACCCTCTCAGGCAGCATGTTCCATATATCTACCACACACTGGGTCAAAACATACTTCCACCTTAATCTTATAACCCCTGGTCTTAAATAGGTCTGGGTGAGGAGCGGAGGCTGCGGAACAGTGTGAGAGGTCAGGAGTGGAGAGAGGAGAACAGTGTGAGGGTGAGGAATGGAGGTTGGGGTAGGAAGACACTTGTGTTCTGGAAAGCAGCACAAATAGGGAAGAGATCCAAGAGCTGATAGGAATAGTCTCCATGCTTCCTCACAGTAGCTTTATGGTGGGAAAGAGAATAAATCAGGAGGTAATGAGGGCCTGGAACAAAGGCTGCTCATTAATTACAAATGACTTTAATCCTCGTCGATTATTTATAGTCAGATTTTTCTTTTTCATTCATTCACGGGATGAGGGTGTCACTGCCTAGGACAGCATTTATTGCCCACCCCTAATTGCCCCAGAGGGCAGTTAACAGTCATCCACATTGCTGTGGGATTGGATTCCCATGTAGGCCAGACCAGGTAAGGATAGCAGTTCCCTTCCCTGAAGGACGTTAGTAAACCAGAGGGGTTTTCCTGACAATCGACATGGATTAATGGTCATCGTTAGACTCTTAATTGCAGACTTTTTAATTGAATTTAAATTCCCCCATCTGCCAAGGTGGGATTTGAGCCTGTGTCCCCAGAACCATATCTGGGTCTCTGTGCATTAATCATCGAAGGTTAGTATGTAGGTACAGCAAGTCATCAGGAAAGTTCATAGAACATTATGGTGTAGTGTGAGGGGAACCTGAATGCAAGACTTCATTGAAACAAGCAAGATCCTGAGGGTCCTTGACCAGGTGAATGTGGAAAGGATGTTGGGAGAATCCAGAACTCGGGATCACTGTTTAAAATTAAGGGAGAGTCCATTCAAAACAGAGATTAGGAAACATGTTTTTTTCTCAGAGATTGTCAGTCTTTGGAATTCCCCTCCTTAAAAGGCAGTGGATGCAGAATTTAGAATCTATCCAGTGTGGAAACAGGTCCTTCAGCCCAACAAGTCCACACAAACCCTCCAAAGAGTAATTAATCCAGACCCATTTCCCAACCCTATATTTACCCTAGGAAGAGGTAGATAGATTCTTGATGACTGAAGGGATGGAACATTATCAGAGAATGTAGAGTTGAGGTTAAAATCAGATCAACTACGATCTTATTGAATGGGGGAGCAGGTTCAAAGGGCCGAGTGGCCTACTTTTGTTCCTTGCCCATATGTTGCCTCATACACCTTCGCACAAGCAAAGACTGCCATTCGTATTTTCTACCTGCAGATTAAGCTGCTTGTGCAATAGGCCTCATCTGCACAGTGTTTTCTCCAGCCTTTCACTGTGAGGTTAAAGATAATGGTCCCATGATCAATCCATTAACTCTATTTGTTGGTTTATTTAAAACAATAAAATAAATTACAAGTCATGAAACAGACATTACAGCAAGCAATAATAGGCAGCACGATGGCTCAGTGGTTAGCACTGCTGCCTCACCGTGTCAGGGAACCGCCTCAGTTGGGTCTGTGTGGAGTCTGCACATTCTCCCTGTGTCTGCGTGGGCTTCCCCCGGGTGCTCTGGTTTCCTCCCACAGTCTAAAGATCTGCAGGCTCGATACATTGGCCATGCTAAATTGCCCAGAGTGTACAGGAATGTGCAGGCTTGGTGACGTAGCCATTGGAACATACAGAGATAGGATAGGCGTTGAGATAGAATGACCTTCGGAGGGGCGGTATGGAGTCAATGGGCTGAATGGCCGACCTCCACACTATAGGGATTCTGTGTTACAAATGCAAGTTCCTTCTTTCCATTCCTGCAGCATGCATGTGGTTCTGTCTCATATCCACTCAAGAGATGGCAACCCCTTTGAAGACAGGAGCAGCCTCTATTCTTTTGGAAAGTACTTCTTCCACTCTGTGTCCTTCACAGCCTTGTAGACAGCAACAATGAGATCGGGAAATAACCCAAAGCTATAATCTTCTGGACTCTTCATTAAACTGTGGAACCTGAAAAATACAATTAATGTCCAAGTCAATGAAGATATTTCTCAGCAATCCCTAAATGCTGAGTTTTAGTACTCAGCAGGCCCCAGGAGTCAAAATAACTGAGTAGATCATTGCTCTGAATTGCTCATAAATTTCACCTTCACATTTCTGGAGACTTTGATCAAAAAGGTTGTTTACTCCTCTCCAATATACAGCTTAAAATCAGCTCAAACTCCCAACCATCCAGCTGAGAGCGGAGCCCTGTACAAACTGGAACCTGGTCAGTGGGAGCACTGTCACCTCTGTCTCAGAAGCTTTGGGGAGTCTATTTTGATCATAGAGTCCTTCAGCACTGGAGGCTGTTCAAAGGATGTTCCCCAGACTGATTCCGGGAATGAAAGGGCTGTCCCATGAGGAGCAGTTGAAGAGCTTGGGCTTGTACTCGCTGGAGTTCAAAAGAATGAGGAGGGATCTGATTGAGGGACAGAAAATGGGAAAGGGGATTGAGAAGGTGGATGTTGAATAGATGCTCCCCCTTGCAGGTCAGTCTGGAACAAGAGGTCAGCGATATCGAGTGAGAGGAGGTCGGTTCAAAACTGAGCTGAGGAGAAACTATATCTCCCAGAGAGTTGTGAATCTGTGAAACTCAATGCCCCAGAGTGCAGTGGAGGCAGAATCAATCAACAGGTTCAAGAAAGATGTGTTTCTGATGGAAAGTGAGATAAAGAGTGATGGGAAGCAGGCAGGAGAGTGGAGTTGAGACCAGGATAAGATCAGTCACAGTCATGTTAAATGGTGGAGCGGGCTTGAAGGGCTGAATTGCCTCCTCCTGCTCCTAATTCCTATGTTGAACACACAGTCAAGGCTGACACTGCAAAACTGAGGGAGCTGTTGTCTTTCAGGTGAGATACAAAACAGGGGTCCTGCCACAATATATCTAACTGTACTATCTCCCCAAGTGACAAATGCTGGAATTTGAAATCAAATCACAAAGCAAGCCTCATTAATGGTGACCACGATAATGATCCCTGATTGCTGTCCAGTCTCAGCCTTACCCAGTCTAGACTTCATGTGACTCCAGCCCCACAGCAATCTGGTTAACTCTTAGGTGCCTTCTGAGAGGCCACAGCAATGCCAGCAGTTCAAGTGCAATTAGTCTTGGGGAACAAATGCTGATCTATGCCAGTGACACCCACCTCCCAGAAAACAGAACACAACAGAGATTGATGTCAGCCAAAATTGTCAGATCAGACTCCCAATGAGATGGGGAGATGGTTAAAAATGAATTCAGCTCAGTATGGAACAGGTCCCCACTTGTAAACACATCGTCACTGACAAAATAAGTGAAAGAACACAGAAAACTAAAGACGAGAACACTTGAATGTGGGAATATCAGTGAGAATTCAGGCAACTGAAGGAAGATATGAAGAACTGCAAAGGAAGACAAAAAGGAAGCAAGAGTTACAAAAAAGTGATTGAGAGAGAGGCCTGCAAGGGGTGACAAGAATAACACAAATGTTTCACACGAAAATTAGAAAATCAAGGGGGCTCCAGTGCAATATGAGCCCTTTAAAAACAAACTGGGAATTCCATGAATAAGACTAAGGGAATGGCCGATGTGTACAATAATTAGTTTTGTCAGTCTTCACAGTCAAGGAATGGGATAATGCAGCTTCCTCTCCAGGGAGGTTAATAATGAATTGAAGACTGGAATTCGTGAAACTTGATACATGCCAGAAAACAGCATTGGAAAGCGAGCAGCTCTAAAGGCTGACAGATCTCCAGGACCTCAGGGGTTTAAAGGAGGAGGGTGGGGGGAGAAATTTCAGAAGCTTTTCCCATCAGCTTCCAAAGCAGCAACCATTCCTTTAGTTTGGAAAATGTCTTGCTGTAACTCCAAGGGTTCAAGAAAGGTGAGAGAGGGAACCGAGGAAATTATATACTGATCAATCTAACATCTCTTTTGAGGGTTTCATTGGAATCTATCATTAGCAGTTGAGAGAATGAACATATGGAGAATTGGAAATAGCCCACATAGATTTGTGATGGGGAGGTTCTGACTGATGAACCAAATGCATAAACTAAAATAGCCGATTGGGCAAAAAGTCTCATCAACTTTCAGCAGTACCTGATAATTTCCCACAATACAGTCTGCTGATGAAAGTTAAAACCCATGGGATTGAAGATGAATGTTTGACTTGGTTCGTAGGCTCGTTTAGTGACAGACAAGGATTCTGTGGTGAGGCCTTACCTACTGACTGTATGTATTAATGAGAATCATAGTTCCACATTGACACAAAGACTGATGGAATAGTAAGCAGTGTAGATGGTCTTTTTATTTACAACTCACTGTGAGGACATGGGTGTTGCTGTCTGGGCCAGCATTAATTACACGTTCTGTGTTGCCCTTGTGAATCATGGAATCATCATACAGTGTAGAAGCAGGCCATTCAGCCCATCAAATCCACACCAACCCACCAAACAGCATCCCATCTCTGGACTGACCCCATTCCTGTACTGCAGCATTTCCTATGGCCAACCCACCCAGCCAACACATCCCTCGACACTATGTGCAATTTGGCATGGCTAATCCACCTAACCAACACATCTATGGACTGCGTGGAAGAAACCCACACAGACATGGGGAAAATGTGCAACCTCCACACAGACAGTTGTCCCAGGGTGAAATTGAACCCAGGTCCCTAGTGCTGTGAGGTAGCAGCACTGACCACTGAGCCACAATCCTGCCCTTTGCAAGGTGGTGGTGAGCTGCCTTCTTGAACCACTGCAGTCCATGTGCTGTAGATAAACCCACAATGCCCTTAGGGAGGGAATTTCAGGACTTTCATCCAGCGACACTGGAGGAACAATAATATATTTTCAAATCAAGATTCTATGTGGATTGGAGGGGAACTTGTTTTTGGTAGTGTTCTGTATCCTTCTACATGGAAATGATCGTGGGTTTGGAAGGTGCTGTCTCAAGAGACTTGGTGTGAATTCCTGCAGTGCATCTTGTAGATGGTGCACACGGCTGTTACTGAGCATCAGTGGTGGAGGGAGTGTATGTTTATCGATGTGGTGCCAATCAAGCAGGCTGCTTTGTACTGGAAGATATCAAGCTTCTTGATTGTTTTTGGAGCTGCATCCATCCAGGCATGTGGGGAGTAACCCACCACAGTCCTATCCAAAACTTGACTGATCTTTTCTTAATTAATTTACTGGATTAGGCATCACTTGGTATGTCAGCATTTATTGCCCAGAATCAAATGGGGTGGCACAGCACTAGGACCAAGGTTTAATTCCACCCTTGGGCAACTGACTGTGTGGAGTTTGCACATTCTCTCTGTGCCTGCCTGGATTCCCTCCCGGTGATCTGGTTTCCTCCCACAGTCCACAAACGTGCGGGTTAGGTGGAATGGCCATGGGAAATGCAAGGTTATAGTGGAGTGGGTCTGGGTGAGATGTTCTTTGGAGAGGCGGTTTGGGCTGAATGGCCTATTTCCACATTGTAGGGATTCTATGAATTTCTTGAGTCAGTGGGTTTTGAATCTTTGGGATACTCATCGATATTTAGGCGTTTGAATAAATTCAAGATAGCGATAATACACATGTTGGGAGGCAATAAGTTAATGGTATCATCACGAGATTCTTAATCCAAAGAGCCAAGTAATGTTCTGGGGGACCTGGGATCACCGTGGGGCAGCACGGTGGTACAGTGGTTAGCACTGCTGCCTCACAGCACCAGGATCCCAGGTTCGATTTTAGCCTCGGGTGAGTGCCTTTTATGGAGTTTGCACATTCTCCCTGTGTCTGCATGGGTTTCCTCCGGGTGCTCTGCTTTCCTCCCACAATCCAAAGATGTGCAGGTTAGGTAAATTGGTAATGCTAAATTGCCCATAGTTAGGGATGAATATGAGGAATGAGTCTGGGTGGGTTACTCTTCGGAGGGTCGGTGTGGTCTTGTTGGACCGAAGGGCCTGTTTCCATACTGAAGGGAATCTAATCTAAATCCTGGCAATGCATGGAGTGGAATTTTAAATTCAAAAAGACTCTGGAGTTAAGAGTCTAATGACAACCATTGTTGGGGGAGAACCCTGTCGGGCCCACTAATGTCCATCAGATTGCTGTCCTTGCCCATACTGACTGACATATGACTCCAGACCGACAGCAACACAGAATCATAAAATCCCTACTGTGTGGAAGAAGGTCATTCAGCCCATCAAGTACAAGCGGAATCTCACCCAGAACCAGCCCCCTCTCCTAACGCTACACTTCCATGGCCAATCTAACTAACCTGCACATCTCTGGACTGAGAGAGGAAACTGGGGCACCCAGAGGAAACCCATTCAGACAGAGGGAGACCATACAAAGTCCACACAGACAGTTGCCTGAAGGTGGAACCAAGCCCAGGTCCCTGGCGCTGTAAGGTAGTGGCGCCAGTCACTGTGCCACCCATTCCTCATCTCTGATCGAAATGTCTAATCCCTTATTCCCAGAGTGGGACTCTGCTTTAGAATCCCCAGGTAGGGGTTTATCCTTCCAAAATCTACCCTGTCAGTGCTCTGGGCCACCTGGACCAACCAACCCAACCACCCTGTAGCACAGCATTTCAACTCCCCCTCCCACTCCACCGAGGATATGCAGGTCATTGGACTCATCCACCGCCAAACCACAACAACGCGACGGTCGGAGGAGGAGCGTCTTATCTTCCGACTGGGAACCCTCCAACCACAGGAGATGAACTTGGACTTCACCAGATTCTTCATCCCCCCTCCCCCCACCTTGTCTCAGCCGAATCCCTCCAGCCCGGCACCGCCTTCCTGACCTGCAGTCTTCTTCTTGACCTCTCCGCCTCCATCCTACTCCGACCTATCACCCTCACCTTGACCTCTTTCCACCTATCACATTTCCAACGCCCCTCCTCCAAGTCCCTCCTCCCTACCTTTTATCTTCTCCTGCTGAACACTCTCTGCTCATTCCTGAAGAAGGGCCTGTGCCCGAAACGTCGAATCTCCTGTTCCCTGGATGCTGCCTGACCTGCTGTGCTGTTCCAGCAATAAAGTTTCAACTTTGATCTCCAGCATCTGCAGACCTCACTTTCTCCCTGGAGAATTTGAAATGTTTCAGTGAAATCTCATCCCAGCCTTCTGAATTCTAGGGAATCCTGACCCAGTCTCCTCACTCAATCATTAGACAATCCCTCAGCCCGTCACATGAACTGTGGCTGGGTTTGATCATCTCAGTAAGAGTTTCAAGGAGGGAAGGAGAAAGAAAGACTCGTTTTGCTTTGAATCGATGCTAAAAACTGAAAAAGCAGGAAAATATTGTCACTAAGTGTTGTTCACATACTCTTACTTTTCATCAAAGTGCTGGGTGAGGTTTCTGATGAATTTCAGGAGGTCACTGGTGGTGTCCTTATATTCTTTATTCCTGCCTTGTCTCTTGTTCATGTCATTTAGGAGAACGGAGTCAACCGAGAAGGAAATGAACAGCAGAGTTTGTTTTCTCTGTTGATTAAATTCACCTTGCTTGCTCCTCTGAGCATCTGAAGAAAGGGCGAGGCTCTGAAAGATTATGTTTTCTAATAAACCTGTTGGACTATAATCTGGTGTCGTATGATTTTTGACCTTGTCCTCTGATCACATTCAGGTTGTGCCCACGGGCACTGCATGTTCTTGCTTCTCCAGGTCAGCAGGTGGCGATCTTGACAATGGATTTCACAATGGTCTCCATCAGAGAGGACCCACAAATCAGGGACAGCGACCAGAGATTACAGGCTCCTCAGTCCCAAATCCGAGCACAACGGGCCCCCTGGCATCCCAGGTACCGCTTGTTGCGTCCCGGACCCTGTACATAATGCAAATGGTGCAACTGATCCTTCTGATTTTTCCCAACCTCACCAGGTCTCCACAATCATTGAGATTCGTTAGATACAGCCTTTGCCAATTAAGGACCCTGACTGATGGGAAACAGACTGAAATGGGTCAATAATACAGTGTTGGTGAGGTACAGACACAGATTGCCAAGTGGAAATCTGATGCTGTGGCTCTAACAGAGATCGGGCGGGACTGGGGATTCCTGGATACAAAGTGTTCAGTAAAGATAGGAAAGAGGGAAAACTGCGAGAAGTGGTGGGATTTTTCTGGGCCCAGACAGTACTGACCAACCTTAGGCCCTGAGATATGATAGAGATGAAGGGTGAACTGTGCCGGGCTTTAACTCACTGTTACCAGAGTAAAACAGGGATTATCCATTTCACAAGTGAGTAAATGGAACTAACAAACCAGGTGCATGTGAAACACCCACCCCATCCCTGAGAGAGGGGGGATAAGAACAGGGATATTCTCAGACAGAAAGGATGCTAAAAATGGTATCACTCCAAGAGCGAAGGATGGAGTGGAGACAGTGACAGCGACACCCCCCAGAGAGTGAGGAAAGTAACACTGACACATTTAAAACTGTATTATCACAAGCGAGAATTCAAACAGACACCCACTCCACCAAACGGTGTTGATGATGCACTGTCTTCATCAAAACACGTTATCAAAACCTCTTCATAACACGTCAGGGGAGAGAAACATTGAAAACTGTATTATCACGAGTTAGGGTCCATTTAAATCTTGGACCATGATGGTAAATGTTCCGAGCCGTAAACAACACTGGTGTATTGACGTCATTATCTTATTAAACAATATTAAGACCTCGGCCAAACATTTTCCTGCAGACAGTGTATTTAAAATATCAAGAGGCTTCCCACATTGTTGGTTTGATCAGTGACGTAGCAAGGAAGCAGCAGCTGCCCAATGAACTCCAACAAAAGAATGAGAACAGACTCTTCATACGGAGCTGGCTCCCGAGAATCCAATTCAACAGCAGGGACTAAAGAATAAGGAAAAATACAGCGCAGGAACAGGCCCTTCGGCCCTACAAGCCCGTGCTGACACATTTTGGCCTTCCATACTGAAACTTCATCTACAGGATTCATATCCATCTATTCCCTTCTTATTCATGTATTAGAGCAGGTATTTCTTGAATACTTCTATTGTGTCTGCTTCCACCCCCTCCTCTGGCAGTGTGTCCCAGGTACTCAACTCCCTTTGTGTGAAATACTTGCTTCGCACATCTCTTTTAAATTCCCCCACCCCTTGAACCTCTGTTCCCCAATAATTGACCCCTCCACCCTGGGGATAAAAAGCCTCATATTCTCCACTCTACATATCCCATTCACAACTTTATAAACTTCTATCAGGACACGCCTCATTTTTCCGCATTCCAGTGAAAACAAACCCAGTCTATTCAACCTTTCTTCAGGACTACTTTCCGCCATACCAGACAATATCCTGATAAACATTTTCTGCACCATCTTCAAAACATCCAAATCCTTCTGATGGTGTGGTGACCAGAACTGTGTACAATATTCCAAGTGTGGCCTAACTAATGTTCAATAAAACTGCAGCATAACTTGTCTATCCTTATACTCAATGCCCCTTCCAATGAAGGCAAGCATGCCGTAACCCTTTTTCATTGCCTTACCTCCCTGTGCTGCCACCTTCAGTGATCTGTCAATATACACATCCAGATCCCTCTGCATATCAATACTCCAAAGGATTCTGCCATTCACTGCATAATTCCCACCTGTATATCCCCTTTCAAAATGCATCACCTCACATTTGGCTGGATTAAACTACATTTGCCATTTTTCTGTCCATGCATCCAACTGATATAATATCCTGCTGTATCCTCTGACAATCCTTCTCATTATCTGCAACTCTACCAATCTTTGTATCAACCGTAAACTTACTCATTGGACTAGTTACGCTTTGCTCCAAATCATTTATGGAGATCATGACAGCAGAGTTCCCACCACTGATCCCCGTGGAATATCACTAGTCACAGCCCTCCATTCTGAAAAGCATTCTTCCACCGCTACCCTTTGTCTCCTGTGACTAACCTAGTTCTGTATCCAATGCTGGGAACATTTTAGACAAGACACCTTGTTGCCAGCTCGTTACCGCAACTTGATCCAGTTCATTCAGAAAGAGAAAAAGGACAATGTGCAGATTGTTGAACAGGCCCCTACATCTGGGCCTGAGGCAGGGGCCCAAGCTCCAACACACTGACCCCACTTCACACCAACCTTCACACAGTGTGTGGTCATGAACCCCGGCCATCAATTCCTCTGGGACCGGGACAGAGTGAGGGAACAAGGACAGTGCCGAAGAGTCAATAAGGATTAAAGCAAGATGGAGACGATGTGTTGGAAAGTGCTGAAAGGAGGAAACATACTTTGTGATACCCAATACTGACAATGTCTAGGTGTATCACAGAATGAGAAAAAAGTACAATCTGAAGACAATCTAAAGTCACATCAATGTATTTCTTTTTGATATGTCATAGCATGCAGGGCATTTTCATTGTGGTATCCTGATTCGAGAGCTGTACTCTCTAAGATTGAGCCGGTTGGATCCTCGCAGAGCCCCAGTTATTTGTACTGTTCAGTAATGTGGGGGATACCGATGGGGGTACACCTGATGAAGGAGCCGCGCTTCGAAAACTTGTGATTTCAAATGAACCTGTTGAGCTAGAGCCAGGTGTTGTGTGCTTTCTGACTTTATATTGTGCGGGCACAGTGGAACAGCTGCCTTCCACTAACTATAGAGTACTTGCACAGCAGCTGAGGATTATGGGTAACGACTCCTTCCATTAGCCGCGAACAAACCCGCAGTCATTCCAGTGGATTCCAGTGGGAATGACCTGTCAGTTGCTTCCCAGATATTACATGGTTCACCATCGCCACCTCCAGGACAATTCGGGAAGAGCAACAAATAACCGACACATCAACGCCCGCCCCCAATCCAGGAGAAATCAAAATAAATGGCATCCAATTCAAATGAACACACTGCTGAGGCTTGAATTCATCTCTTTGAAAGACTGGAGCCTCGCTCAGAAACAGAGCCTTGAAATGAGTGAACCTGGTTTGTCAGACTGAAGGGTGGAGTGTCCTTCGGATTAGCAGTGGGATCAGCAAAAATATAGTTTTACGCAAAGATCTTACAAACAGCCATCAAAGCGTGCCACCAAAGTGCAAAGATTAGCATCTGAAGCCCCACGTCTCCACCTCCATCCTTGCTTGTTGCTCTTCCCTACTTTTCCTGCAGAGGGCGGTGGTGAGCCATGGGTTTCTCAAAGAGGATCTGACAGAGGGACAAGGTCATGTCCTCGGCCTGAGCACAACTGCCTGACCTGCTGTGCTTTCCCAGCCCCACACGTTTCGACTCCGAGTAAACTATCCCTCAGGAGAATGAGCTGTGGCACAAGAGGAAACGTGAGAGTGTTGGAAAGGCACCGGCAGCCTGGTCAGCCTGCAGAGGGGCAGAAACAGATTTGATGAATGAGCTGATATCCTTCCGAGTTGAGGTGCAGACTCAGGCTTTCAGAGCCACACAGTTTACATTGTTACTGACCGTGGCTCCATGGGCAATGCTCCTGCCTCATCGTCAAAATGGTCATCGGATTGAAACCCACCTCAGAAATGAGAGCACAGAATCCAGGCTGAGACTGTGGGGCACTGATGAAAGTTGCACAGTCTCTGGCACCATCATTTGAGGCTCCACCACCACCACACCCCGACCACCCCCACCCCACATCAGCGGGCTCGACAAGATCCCATTCTGAAAGATTCCCTTGGCTGTCCTGCTCGCTATTCAACTAGTGCCAACAAAACAGATGTGTTTCGTCATTCGTTTACTGTCTGTGGGACCTCACCATCTTGTCTGGGAACGTGACTGCTCTGTGCTCGCAGCTTTGAATATTCTGAAATGATTAAAAGAAAACTGAACCAACAAGCGTTCTTTCCTCATTATCATGTAAAAGGGGGGCAATTAGCAAGGGAAAATGCACACTGAGCGCAAACACTGAAGCTTAGGGATGGGGAACAAATGCTGGTCTTGCCAGTGACACCCACATCCCAGGAAAGAATAGACAGCCTCAGTGGTAACGCCGTCACCTGATCCTGCAGGTTTCAAGCCCCACTCCAGTCACTGGAGCACTATCCTGAGGCTGGCAAAGGCAAAGATGCCATCAGCTGGATGATTGGTTAAACCACTGCATCCTCAGGTCAATGTGAATGTAAGGGCTTTCCAATCATCTCAGACAAAATCCCCGCCAGTGTGCTGACCAATATTTCTCTTATAACCAATGGCATGAAAACAGATACAAAAACAAAATACTGCAAATCTCAAATAGAAGCATGATGTTGGAAAAAGGGAACAGGTGCAGCCTCTGTGGGGACAGGAGGCGTTAACGTTTTGGGGTTCAGTGATGTTTTATCAAAAAAGCAGCAGCATTTTATTTTATTCCATTTTAAGTTGTTTTATATTATTTTATTTAAATTTTGTTCATCAAATTTTAGCCCGTTTGATTGGCACCACTTCCACACACATCCATTCCCTCCACACCAACACTCAGTAACATCTGTGTGTACTATTTACAAGATGCACTGCAATAAATTCATCAAAAGTCCTGAGACAACACCTTCTAAACCCATGATTACTTGAATCAAGATGGACAAGGGCAGCAGATAAAATGGGAACATCACCCCAGCAAGTTCCCTCTAAGCTATTCACCAGTTTGACTTGGAAATATCATCACTCGGCCAGAATTCTGGAATTCCCTTCCTAAGGACATTGTGGGTCTACCTACAGCACCATCTTGTCCAGGACAATTAAAGATGGACAGTAAAAAGGCTGGTAAAAGTAAGAGTAGGTGTGATTTGGGACCAGGAAGTGAGACTGTGATGTTTCAGTTATTCCTGGACATTAATGTGACCACATCTCAAATAATGTGTGTAGTTTTGGTCTCCTTATTGAAGGAAGAATATAAATGCATTGGAAGTGGTTCAGAGGAGTTTTACCCGATTGATCCTTGGAATGAGTGGGCTGTGTGATGAGGAAGGATTGGAAAGGCTGGCCTTGTTCTCACTGGAGTTTGGAAGAGTGAGGGGTTTTCCTGTCCCACTGTATTCTCCAACTCCCTATCTGCCTCCCTCGTGTATCGTACCCTCCTGCCCCTTACTACATGTGGAATTGAACTGTGCAGTCCTGAGGCCTATAACTTCCTTCTGGAACTAAGTCTCCAGGTATCTCCGGCACTCCCTGATATATCACTGCTTTTTCAATTCAGCCTTCATTCCAAACTCCCTGAATGGGAGTTCCTGTAGTTTTATACATTCACTGCAGATATATTTACCCTGAATCATTTCAATGCAATAAAGAAATGTTGATCTCACTTACAAATGAAAAATATCCATTCCTTCATTAGAGCAGTAATTGTCTTCATTCTGTTTTGAAGTTTCAATACTTTGCATTTATTAACCTCCCCTAATGGACATGTCCTGAAGCAGTCTATTTATACAGCCCCTCAAACTAAACAAATCCCAGATTCCTATTTTCTTGTTTATCATTTTCTTTCATTCAAACCAAGTGCATGTGCAGGCTCCCAGCAGCTGAAGTGACAGTTCCAAATCAGTTTGAAAAAGCAAAGGTGGACTCCTTCCCCGAGTTCACCAAACTCCCACACTGACCAAACCTCCCAGCATTCCCCTCTGTGCTGGCTGCACTCAGTGCGAGCTGCAGTATATAGGCTGCTCTGTATTTATACTGTTTCTGATTTATATCACTCCATTCTGTTGTGCTGTTGTTCAGGATCTGGGTTAAGCTCATTCATTTCTCAATCGTAAGCTTCCTTCTTTCAGCCTGAGAGACACTTTACATTTGCAACCAGGAAATATGACTTCAATGCTGGAATCTGTTCTCAGTATTGATGGGCTCGATGATTTGATTCAGTGAAATAACCTCGTCTAATCTCTTCAGGGGTCGACATTTCAGAGGAACCCTTCTTCAGGAAGGGGGGATAAAGGGGTGGGTTGGAGAAAATTGGTGAGGTGGGGATAGGTTGAGAAAGATAGAGAGTTTGACCTGATTGGTTGATGGGAGAGATGAATCCAGAATCATCCATCCCCTCGACCAACCAGGTCCTATCCTCTACCTGTCTCCACCTATCCCCACCTAACCACCCTGCGCCCGCCACTCCCTTTTTCTGCAGCTCCCCCAACACCCACCCGCCCCACTTCCTGAAGAAAGGTTATACCCAAAACGTCGACTTCTCTTCCTCCTGATGCTGCCTGGGCTTGCTGTGTTCTCCCAGCCTCCTGTTTGTCAACCTTGGATTCCAGCATTTGCAGGTTTTTATTTGTCTCTAATCTCTTCAGGGGCCTGGATGAGTGTGAGGAGATTGGGTTTTGGTGGAACAACCCACAGACTCAAGTCAAAAGAAGCAAAGGAAGAAAGGCACGTGGATCAAATACAAGGGGGCAAATTGTGAGCAAAAAGTAATTGTTACCAGTTTAGCAATTTCAAAGGAGAGAGCAACAACATTGAATTGGTTCTGGTGTCATCCTCTGTGCCCTAACATTTCACAGAGCCAGCTCCACATCCTTCCATTGGCTTTGTCATTGAGAGTCAACTACTCCCTTCCCACAGCCCTTTTTAAAATGTCCTGTCCCAGAGAGGTAGAGAATACTTCACCTTTTCTGGGAAAGATAGAGAAATATATGATGTCGAGGAGCTGATTTCAGCCTTCAGGGTCTGACAGAAGGATGTGTACCATCTGTGGATTCTGGAGACAGATCACTGAGATATTCCTCACTCCCATCAACACCTGACTTTATTCTAACAACAGTTTCTATTCTTCATTATAAAGTACCAATTTCAGACTGGACATTTCACACCCAGCCCCCATGTCCTCACATTGGAATCAAGAATCAAACTTGCCCCATCTCAGATTGTCCTCTGAATGTGGTGTCAGTGTGCTAATGCTGTGTTTGAAGAAAGAGCCACGGTGGAATCTGTGACTAAATCCAACGGGTTTCTGAGCCACCAGCAGCCTCCCCACTGTTTGAGGGTCTGTTTGGATAAGATTTCAGCCCCATGGGTTCCCACTGATACTAGAGCCATGGAGTGAGATTGCTGGAGCCACATGTGGACTGAGGAACATAACAGTCAGGATAATGAGCTGCTCTGGAATCCACCCTGAGCCCTGGATGATCCTCACTGAGATGGCCCAGGGGCTACAGAATATGACAGCACAAGATTTATCATTGATGGTCCTCCCCAGCTGTGACTCCCAGATGCCCCCGGACTGAACATTCTCAATCTGACCCCATGGACACATGGGGCAATTCCATCCCATTTGAAGAGGAAAGAAAACCCAGGTCTAATTTATGGAATATTTATTTCTCAAACCCTGTAGAATTGTTATTCTGAGTAACAAGAGCCTGCTGGTCATATTCATGAATACAGGGTTCCCAATGGCACTGCCTCACAAACAGTTGAGTTGAATTTCTTGGCCTGGGAACTTGCTGTGCCTAAGGGATGGGTGAGGGAATTTCCATCAGATTATTGTGTTCCCCAGTGTCCCTTCCTGCCTTCCTTCTTTTCTCCATTTATTGGGAAAGAATTCCTTGGGGCCCTGCATTCCTTCTGAAAGTACCCCTTCTGGACACAGTTGTAGAATTGCCCTCCTGCTCCAGGGAACTCATTACCCCCTTGATTCTCCCCCTCTTGTTCCAGGCCTTGAGGGTGGAGGTTAACACTTCACACGCCTTTCCCTGAGGTTTTAACTCTGGCCATTCCCAAAGCACACACAAGACAGAGACTGAATCTTCTTCATCTTTATTCCTTTTTCCAGATTGTCATTGACAGAAAACAGACTGCAATTAACAGCCCAGACAGAGGAAGGTGCACAAATTCACAGCCAGAATGGAGCTTGAGGAAAACACTTGTGGAGACTTTCTCAATAACATAAGAATCCTGTCCCTTTAAACAGTGACAGAAGCTTAAATTGGAACTGGTGGCTGAGCAGGAAGGAGATCTGGTTTACTGAAGCAGAGACTTCTGAGGTTAACATTGTTTTGTACAGCTAACAGTTTTCAGCATCTTCGAGAGGTTTTACTTGGCATCACTAGTCTTCACTGTCCAATCAAACACTCCTAGAACAGGGGGCATGGGGTTTGATACAGAGTAAAGCTTGTTTTTGATTATCCCAAAGGCCTGCCTTAACCCTTGAACCTCAGCCGTGTCTCTGAGCCAATCCCAAGAAGGAAGAGAGTTGAAATTCAGTGCTGACAATGACCTTTGTCCTGCCAGCTCAGCCCTGTTTTAAGTAAAGTTGTGTCTCCTCTGTGGACTGTCTCCAACACTCTACACACATTCTGATCTCCTGATGCTCTTGCTGAGGGGAGAGGGGAGGGTCACGTGGGTGAGGGCACAGGAGAAGCGAGCGTTGGACTCCCAGTCAGACCCAGAGAGGGTCAGCAGGCTGCTGACACTGTAGGTGCTGTCCGAAGCTCACAGGTAGTTGCTGGTCTGAACCCCGTCCGAAATGACTGCACCGTCCTTCTTCCACTGCACCTCCAGCTCATCGGGATAGAAGTGATTGGCAAGGCACACCAGGGTGGCAGTGCTCTTGGCATTGACCTGCTCTGGGGAGGGGGGCAGCAGGGTCAGCTTGGGCTGAGAGTTTTCACGGCCTGAAAGACAAGAGAAACATTTTTAATCCCTGCCATTCAAAGGGAATTCAACTCTGAACATTCACTGGCAAAACAATCCATTTGAATATTTGGAGCCAATACCTAACAAACCCCATAAAAGGACAGGGACTTTTAAAATTGCTTCTTGGGATGTGGGTGTCACTGGCAGGGCGAGCATTTATTGCCCATCCCTAATTGCCCCTGAGAAGGTGATGGTGAAAAAGAAGGGAGAGTTTTGGACCATCATTTATGGAATGAATGTGAACAGCTGGAAGGGCTATCAATGGGGGAGCATTTCAGTGACAGTGATCAGAACTCAGTGAGATTGAGAGGAGGGATGGAAATGGAGAACCACGGAACAAGTGGAAAAGTTTTCATTTGGGAACAAACCATTTTACTAAACAGGGCAGGGATTGGGTAAAAGTGGGCTGAAAGACAAAATTCAGGGGTGAAATTTACCAGGACCTGAGGAAAGCAAAGAGCTGACAGGATGAAATGTGACCAAATGAATTCCGGGAAATCCCAGTGATGTTTTATTGTCACAAAAAGAACAAGAGAATGAAGGAATGTATGAGGGCCATTCGAGAGCAGGAAGGGAACTTGTGTGCAGTGGTGGAAGATGGAGCAATGGTTCCTCCTGAAAACTTCCGGTCTGTTTTCACAAAAGAGAGGGACATATATATCAGTAACTGTAGTTCAGGAGGAGAACTGTGCACTATTGGAACATCATCTTTCACATCTGAAAGACTCCCAGGTCATCCAAAGAAAAGAAAGATTCATACTGTCCCAAAGACATTTCCAGACAGTGTGGGACTTGTTTGAAATGAGGTCACTGTTGTAATGAAGGAAATGTGGAAGCCAGATTATACACAGCAAGATCCCAAAAGCAACAATGAACCAAGGAACATTTTGAGTGATGTTTGTTCAGGGATAAATATCAGCCTGAATATGATTCAAAGCGAAAGTAACTGGAACAGTTGGATGGAAAATGAGAAAATGAAAGTTAAAAGAGAAAGTAGGATTACTGGGTCGTGGTGGGATTGATTGTTACTAGAAAATAAAAGGAAAGGGACAGAGTATTGTGAATGTCATATTGTACTGAGGAAACTTAAAAGTGAAGGGAAGCTCAATACTAGAACAAGTTTAAAGGCTTTGTCTCTTAATGCACGAACCATTCGGAATAATGTAGACAAAGTGGTACCACACAAACCAAGGGAAATCAAGCTTCCGATGAATTTAAAGTAATTAAAGAACGTAGGGGCTCAGGACAATTTATTAAAGCATCCAGACCAAGTAATAGGATAAAGAGTATGGAAAGGATCAGGAATCGAACTTGAGGCCCCGCAGGGTGAAATGATGGATCAGTGGGTAGCACTGCTGTCTCACAGCTCCGGAGACACACACTCAATTCCAACTGACTGTCTGTGTGGAGTCTACACATTCTCCCCGTGTCTACTTGGGTTTCCTCCCATTGTCACAAAGATGTGTAGGTTAGGAGGATTATCCATGGGAATTGTAGGGGGGGTGGGATGCTTTTTGGAGCATCAGTCTGGGCTGAATGGCCTGCTTCCACACTGTAGGGATTCTGTGATTTCTAAAGGAGATAACTATGAGAAGGTGACAGTCAGTGCATGACTGAGGGTGTTATACTTCGATGCATCGAGTATATGAAACAAGGTAAATGAGCCTGTAGTGCAGGGACGTGGCTGCAAGGGGATCAGGGTTGGGAACTGAATATCCAGGGATGCACATCCTATTGAAAGGAAATGCAGGGGGATAGAGGGTCAAGTGTGAAGGAGGAACTGAAGATAATCCTTGTTAGTCAGGAAATGGTCTTGGAGAAGCTGATGCTATCAAAACTTAATATGTCCCCATGGCCTGATGCTCTGCAACTCAGAGTCCTTCTGAAAGGTGGGTGTAGAAATAGTGGGCACATTGGTGATCATTTTCTGGCATTCTGTCGACTCTGACAGAGTTCCAATGGACTAGACAGTATCCAATGTAACCCCACTTTTTAATAAAAGGAGGGAGAGTGAAAATGAGGAATTATACATGAGGAAAACACCAGAATCAGTTATTAAAGATATAATAAGCAGTGACAGGATCAGTCCAAGTCAGCATGGATTTACGAAAGAGAAATCAGGCCTGACACATCTTCTGGAAGGTTTTGAGGATGTGATCAGTTGAGAGTGGACAAGGCTGAATCAGTGGACAACAAAAATAAAAATTGATGAAAAATTTTGGCAGATCTGGCAGTATCTGTGGAGAACAATCGAAGTTAGAGTTTCGGATTGAGTGATGCTCCCTCAGAATTCAGTGGATAGTGTGTATCTGGAATTTCAAAAGGCTTTTGACAAGGTCCCATACAAGAGATTAGTGAGTTACATTAAATCTCATGGTATTGGAGGTAATGTATTGACATGGAGAGAGAACTCGTTGGCAGATAGAAAGCAGAGAGTTGGAATAAATGGGTCCTTCTCAGAGTTGCAGGCAGTGATGAGTGGGGTACCGCAGGGTTCAGTGCTGGGACCCCAGCTGTTCACAATATTGAAAAACGATATGGACAAAGGAATTGAATGCAATCCCTGCAAACTTGCAGATGACACGAAGCTGGGTGACAGTGTGTGGTGTGAGGAGAATGCTAAGAGGCTGCAGGGTTAATTGGACAAGTGCCTTTGCTGGCTACTTTGCTGGCTAAGTGGACAAGTGCTTGGCAAATGCAATATAATGTGGGTAAATGTGAGATCATCCACTTTGGTGGTAAACAGGAAGTCAGATTATTAATGAATGGCGGAGGTTTAGGAAAAGGTGAGGTGCAATGAGAGCTGGATGTCATGGTGGAACAGTCACTGAAAGGGGGCATGCAGGTGCAGCAGGCAGTGAGGAAAGCTAATGGTATGTTGGCCTTCACAGTGAGAGGATTTGTGTATTGGAGTAAGGATGTCTTGCAGAATTAAACAGGGCCTTGGTGAGGCCTCGCCTTGAGTATTGTGTGCAGTTTTGGTCTCCTAGTCTGAGGAAGGACATTCTTGCTATTGAGGGAGTCCAGCGAAGGTCCATGAGACTGATTCCTGGGACAGCAGGACTGACATATGATCGACTGGGCTTGTACTCACTGGGATTTAGAAGAATGAGGGGAATCTCACAGAATCATGTAAAATCCTGATGGGATTTGACAGGCTCGATGCTGGAAGAATGTTCCCGATATTAGGGAAATCCAAAACTCGGGGTCAAAGATCACAAATACGGGCAAGGTTATTCAGATGTTGTGAACCTGTGGAATTCTCTACCACAGAAAGCTCATGGGGCCAGTTTGTTAGACATATGTCAAGAGGGATGTGGCACTTGCAGCTAAAAGGATCAAGGGATATGGGGGAGAGTGGGAATGGGATACGGAGATTGCATATGATCATATTGAATGGTGGTGCAGGCTCTCAGGGCTAAATGGCCTATTCCTGCAGCAATTTTCTATGTTTCCACGTTTCTAATGATCTGTAGATGGGCAGGTTGGGGTGTTGGGGAGTGGTTTACTCTGTCAGTTAGAATTGAAATTACATCGACAGCAAGAGGAAATATAATGTTAGAATGCATAGAATCTGTGAAAGTCAACTTAAGAAACCACAAAGAAACGAAAACCCTGATGGGAGTTATGTACAAACCTCCTCGCAGTAATCGGGATGTGGATCAGAAAATAAATCAGGAGTTAGAAAAGGCATGTAAGAAAGGGATTATTACAATAGTCATGGGGACTGCAATATGCAGGTGGACTAGGAAAATCAGGCTGGGAATGGATCTCAAGGAAAGGAATTCATGGAATGTCTATGAGAGGCTTCTTTGGAACAGTTTGTGGTAGAGCCCCTAGGAAACAGGTAATTCCGGATTCGGTGATGTGTAATGAGACAGCCCTGATTGGGGAGCTGAAGGTGAATGAACCCTGAGGGGGGAGTGACCATAATGTGTTAGAATTCACCCTGCAGTTCGAGAGGGAGAAGCTGGAATTCGATGTAGTAATAGGAGTTAATGACAAGTTAGACAAAGGAGAGCCAATGGACATGATCTATTTGGATTTCCAGAAGGCCTTTGACAAGTTGCCACACAGGAGGCTGCTAAATAACATAAGAGCCGATGGGGTTTGGGGCCCGGTACTGGCATGGATAGAGAGTGGAAATAAGTGGGTCTTTTGCAGGATGGCAGCTGGTGCCTCATGCAGTTCAGCAGGGGTCAGTGTTGGGACCTCAACTATTCATGTAAAAATTAATTATGTATTAACGATCTGGAAAAAGGAACTGAGGGCATTGTTGGTAAATTTGCTGATGACACAAAGATGAGGGGAGGGACAGGGAGAGTTGAGGAAGCAGGGAGGCTGCAAAAGGACTTGGAAAGGCTCAGAGAGTGGGCAAAGAAATGGCTGATGTAATACAATATGGGAAAGTGTGAGGTTATGCCCTTTGGTTGGAAGAATAGAAGCTCAAACTGTTTTCTAAATGGGGAAATTCAGAATTCTCAAGTACAAAGGGACTTGGAAATCCTCTTTCAGGTCACTCTGAAGGTGAACATTTGGTTCAGTTAGCAATGAGGAAGACAAATGCAATGTTATCATTCATTTCAACTGAGTTAGAATATAAGAGCAGGTTTGTCCTGCTGAGGCTGTATGAGACTCTGGTCAGACTGCATTTGGAATATTGTGAACAGTTTTGGGACCCATATCTAAGGAGGGATGTGCTTGCATTGGAGGAGGTCCAGAGGAGGTTTATAAGAATGAACTTGGGGGTGACAGCCTGGTCTGATAAGGAGCGGTTGAGGACTCTGGCTGTGTACTTGATGGAGTTCAGAAGGACATGGGGAGATCACATTGAAACTAACAGAATACTGAGAGGCCTGGATAGAGTGGACGTGGAGAAGATGTTTCCACAAGGAAGAGAAAATTGGGCCAGTGGGCACAGAGTTAAAGGATAACCCATTACTGTGGTGGTGAAGTCATTGAGTGTATTTAGGACAGACATTGATAGGTTCTTGACTGGCAAGGCAATCAAACATAATGGGAAGAAGGCAAGACAATGGTCTTGAGAAACACATCAGCCATGACCAAATGGCACAGCAGACTTGATGGGGTATATGGCCTAATTCTGATATTTTTGAAGAGACTCTGCAAAACCCAAGAACACTGAAAGCACTGGATTGTACCAAGAAGTAATCAGGGAATGGAGAGAGGTTCATCTTGTTCCATGTGGGAACTTCAGGATGCTTCCCAGCTTCTGGAATACAATGAGTACAGGAAGTGTGGTCAGTGACAGCAATTGGAACTCCAGGTTTCGGAGCTTGAGCAGCAGCTGGTGTCAGTGTGGAGCGTCCGTGAGGCTGAGAGCTCCAAGGAGAGCACGTTTCTAGATGTGGTCACTCTGCAGCTTCAGAGTATGCAGGGAGAGAGGGAATGGGAGAGCAACGGACAGTCCAAAAGAACCAGGCAGCTAGTACAGGAATCCCATGAGTGCATCCCTCTCTCCAATCGGGATTCAGTCCAGAATCCTGACGAGAATGATGGTTCATCTGAGGAGTGCAGCCAGAGCCAAGTCTATGCCACCACGGTGGTGGTGGGGGGCTCAGCTGTACGGGGGGGGGCACAAGGAAGACTGGAAGAACGATAGTGAGAAGAGATTCGAGAGCAAGGACAATCGATAGGTGTTTGTGCAGCTGCAGATGGGAATCCAGGATGGTGTGTTGTCTCCCTGGTGCCAGGGTCAAGGATGTCACTGAGCTGCTGTAGAGCACTCTGAGGGGAGAGGGGGAACAGGCAGCAGTCGTGGTCCACATCGGTCCCAGTGACAGAGGGAGGAAAGGGATGTAGTCCTGCAGTCAGAATTTAGGGAGCTCGGGAGGAAATTAGCAGCAGGAGCTCAAAAGTAGGAATCTCTGGATTACTCCCAACGACCAATGCAAGTGAGAATAGGAATAAGAGGATAAGACAGGTGAATGTGAGGCTGAAAAGATGGTCCAGGAGGGAGGGTTTGAGATATTGGACATTGGGAATGATTCCAAGGGAGATGCGACCTCTATAGACTCGATGGGTTGCTCCTGAACAGAGCAGGAATTGAGCTTCTTGTGGTGTGACTTGCTTGGGCGGTTGGAGAGGGATTAAACCAATTTGGCAGGTCTGAGGGAACCAGGAGGTAATATCAGGGAGGAACACCAAGGAAGACAGAATCCTGGGAGACAGATACACGAGAATAAGGAATAGTAACTTCTTGGGCAAGGTCAGAGTGAGGGAAAGAGTAATAAATTCTCAATCCGGTTGACTGTCTGGAACTGCACACATGGACAACTGGTTAGTAAGGTTAGATCAAATGGGATCCAGGGAGAGCCAGCCAATTGGTACAAAATTGGTTTGATGGTTGGAGACAGAGAGTGGTGGTAGAAGGTTATTATTCAGACTGGAAGACTGTGACCACCGGTGTGGCAAAAGGATTGGTTCAGGGTTTGTCATTGTTCATCATTTATAGAAACAAATAAGATTGGGGAGTTACAGAACACAGATTGCTAAGCGGAATTCTGATCTTGTTGCTGTAACAGATGAGGCTGAAATGAGGACAGGACTGGGTGTTCAATATTCCTGGATACAAAGCATTCAGGAAAGATAGGAAAGGGGGGAAAGGGTGAGAGGTGTGGGATTGGTTAAGGAGATCGGTGCAGAGCTCGAGAAAGAGGATGTCCCAGAGGGGTCAAGGACAGAGTCGATTTGGTTCAAGATAAGGAACAAAAAGGTGCAATCAGTTTTTTCAGTGCAGTCTGTAGGTCACCAACTAATGGGAAGGATGGAGAGGAACAAACCTGGAAGGAGTTTACAGTGAAGTGCAAACATTAGGGGAACTTTAATTATCAGAATATAGAGCGGGCTAGGAGCAGTGTGAAGGGCAGAGAGGGCCAGAGTTGTGAGAGTGTGCTCAGGTGATTTTTCTCCAACCGTATGTTTCCAGTCCAATGGGAATGGAGGCTCGCTAGACCTGGATCTTGGGAATGAGGAGGCTCAAGTAGATCAAGTGTCAGTGAGAGGACATTTAGAGAAGAGTGATCATTGTATCACATGGTTTAGGGAGACAGTGGAAAAGGACAAAGGACAATCCAGAGTAAAGTCAGGACCATGGATTGTATCCCGTGTATCACCTCCAAATGTCTCATACTTAGAAATTTCCATTTCTTTTTCAAACAAAATATGGATGAGTCACAAATCTAATATTTTACTGCAGTATTTCCAGTTGAGAAAGACATGGAAGTGAAGAAATTCGGGAAATAAATGTTAATGTCTTGAGAAGAGTCCTCATTACAGAAGAAGAGGTGCTGTAATCTGTTCTTAAAACTCATTAAAGTAGATAAATCCCCAGGACCGGATCAGGTCTATCGCAGCACTTTCTGGGAAACTTGGGAAGAGACAGCGACACCCCTTGGTGAGATGTTTGTATCATCAACAGCCACGGGTGATGTGCTGGAAGACTGGAGCTTGAATGATGTTGTGCTGTTAGTTAATAAGATGTGCAAGGTGAGTCTGATACCAGTGGTGAGTAAGTTATTGAAGGGATTTTGAAAGATAGGATCTACACACATTTGAAAAGACAAGGATTGATTAGGGATAATTCACATGGCTTTGTAAGTGGGAAATTGTGTCACAAATTTGATTGAGTTTTTTGAAGACATGACCAAGTTGATAACTGAAGGCAGAGTGGTAGACATTGTCTACATGGACTTTAGCAAGGCCTATGACAAGTTCCTACATGGACAACTGGTTAGTAAGGTTAGATCAAATGGAATCCAGGGAGAGCAAGCCAATTGGTCAAAAAACTGGTTTGATGGTTGGAGACAGTGTGGTGGAAGAAGGTTATTGTTCAGACTGGAAGCCTGTGACCGCGATGTGGCAAAAGGATTGGTTCTGGGTTCATCATTGTTTGTCATTTATAGAAACAAATTGAATGAGACTATAGGGGGCATGGTTTGTGAGTTTGCAGATGACACCAAAATTGGTGGCATAGTGGGCAGTGATGAAGGTTTTTGAGAGTACATTTACATTCCATATTGAGATAATAGCAAGGTGTTGCATTTTGGTACAAAAACCAGGCCAGGGTATATACAGTTAATTACGGGGCAATTGGGAGTGTTGTCAAAGAGGGAGATCAAAGGGGTGGAGGCATATAGTGCCTTGAAACTGGAGTCACATGTAGGCAGGGTGGTGAGGAAAGCATTTGGTTACACTTGCCAGTCAGAGCATTGGGTATAGGAGTTGGTCAGGCCACATTCCTGGTCACGCTGCTATTGAAAGGATGTCATTAAACTGGAGAGGGTGTAAAAAGGATGTCAAGGATGTCACCGAGCCTGGAGGGTTTGAGTTATAAGGAGAGGCTGGTTAGGCCTGTGCTATTTTCTTGGAAGGTCAGAAGCTACGGGGTGATATTTTAAAGGTTTATAAAATCATAATGGGCATAGATAAGGTGACTAGTCAAGATCTTTTCCCCAGGGAAGGGGAGTCCAAAACTAGAGGGCAGAGGTTTAAGGTGAGAGGGGAAAGATTCAAAAGGGACCTGAGGTGCATCTCTTTCACATAGAGGGCAGTGCATGTATTGAATGAACTGTGAGAGGAAGTCGTAGAGGCGAATCTGATTATAACATGGATAGGAAAGGTCGACAGAAATTTTAGCCACATGCAGGCAAATAGGAATACAGGGAATAGATAAGGTGAACATTTCACGAAGGATATGAATATTTTGCAGGTATGTTAAAAAAGAAACCGTGAAAGTTTCAAGGATGAGTAATGCCTGTTATGAAAATGCAACAGAGAAATTTGGACTGTCTTCCTTGGAGAAGGGAAGACTGAGAGGAGGTGTGTTTGAGGAATTCAACATCAGGAGGGGTCTGGACAGAGTAAACAGGGAGAAAATGTTCCCAATTGAGAAAGGATTGAGAGGAGAGACCACAGATTGAAAGTAATTGGTAAAAGAAACAAAAGTGAGATGAAGAAAACCATTTTCAGTGAATGGTTAAGGTGTGGAATGCACTGCCTGAGAGTGTGGTGGAGGCAGCTTCAATGAAACATTCTGAAGGGAATGAGACTGTTATCTGAAAAGGAACAATGTGCAGGGTGACAGGGAGAAGGCAGGAGAATGACACTCAGTGAATTGCTCATTCGGAGAGCTGGTGCAGACAGGATGGGCGGAATGGCCTCCTTGTGCATTGTAGCAATTCTGTGATTGTGTGATTGAGCAGAGTTAAAGCTGGGGGAGGTGGGACCTCGCTGTCTCACTGTGCTGCTGCTGCTGCTGAGGTCAGTGAGATCAAAGACTGGGACAGGGAGCCAGAGCTCACATCAAACTCTGCCCGTGTCCGTCACATTGAGACTGGCAGGATGCTACTCACTGATTTCACTCCATGTTGCAGGAATGGGACCACAGGCTGCAAATGGACAGAGCTCCTCCACACGGTGAGTAAAACTGACTGACTTATATCTTGTTGCTTCAAGGGAGCAATGGAACTAAAGAAATACAACTGGGCTCTGCTTTATAAAGCTGCAGCCTGTGAGAGTCTGACTGGGCGTTCCTCAGTATATAAATGGCATCAGGCAGAGAGAGCCACATCAGCCCCCCACACTTCCTCTTCTCTCTCGCTCTCTCTCTTGCTCATCCTTCCAAACTTCCTCCATCTCTTTTCCCTTTTTTCTCTTTCTCCCCTTTCTCTTGTATATGTTCCTGTCATTCATTGACTTACTCCCTCTTTTTCTATTTCCATTTCCGACTCTGTCCTCTCCCAATTATATAACCACTTCTATCTTTCCCTGTTTCCATGTATGTTTGACACTCTGTTTCCTTCTGTGTTGGTTGATCTCTCTCTCTCTCTTATCATCCATTGCTCTCCTTCACTTATCTACCTACCTGTTTCCTCACTTGTTCTCTCCTCATACCCTCAGTCTTTCATTCTCTCACTCTCTCTTTGTCTCTGTCCCTCCCTCCTGTCACTCTCTAATTGATCTCTATAGCAGGTGCTATTCCGGGAGATTGGAACACTGAGTCCTGGGGTAGCAGTTAAATGCCTTGCCCTCTCACTCAATGTCACAATGTGAACCTTTCTCTCTTTCTCTCTCTCTCTTTCTCTCTGTGTGTTTTCTGTCCCTCTCTCAATCAGAAGCTCAATGACATGAACAGCATTTAACAAATCTATCCAGGTCATCAATGATCTAACAATACTAATCCCAGCTTGGCATTGAGGGAGAGGATCAGCCATGATCATATTGAGTGATAGAGCAGCCTCACAGGGCGAAACCCTAACCCTAACCCTAACCCTACTCCTGCTCCCTGTTTCTATCTTTGTATGTCTGTGTTATCTTCAATCTGCCCCTGGGTATTGATTCCTCTACTTATGGAAAAATTGCCTTCAACCTTACCATCTCTATCTCCCTCTATTTTGCTTTGTCTCTCCCTTTACTCATTTTACATTGCCTCAGACTCTCTCTGTCCCTTTCTCTCTTTCACACCCTGTCCTTCAATCTCTATCTCTCTGACTGTCTCTCTCTCTCTCACACACACACACTCCCTGCCTCTCTCTTTCTCAGAATGTCCCAGTTGGCAACATTTAAATACAGGGTAAATCTCCCTCTGCTCTGCCTCACTAATGGATGTTAACTCTTCACTCCAGAAGCATGTCTTTTCCTGGAGTAAGGCCCCATTTCTCACATTGACTAGGCATCAGCCTGTCTCAGGAAGATGGACAGATTCTTGTCAAATGAAAGGCAGTTCTGTGCTGTTGGCCTATTCTCACTGGGGACTGGTTTGGATACAAACCTCATTCCATGAAAGCCCAGCAGAGAGAGGAGATCCTCAGGCCATCAGTGTGAGCTGGAGGGACAAGACAGGCTCTGACCCACTGACCCATCCACAACATTGTCCAATCCCTTCCCTTCTCCTTCCCCTTTCACAGTCCGGTTCTGGGATGAAGCCAGGACCATCACACAATTACAACAGAAAAGAACTGAGGCCCACACCTACCATGGTGTCCATGACCCATTGGGACCCTCCAATAGCGAACAGGAAACATGGAATTCATTCCAACTGGTCCATCAAATACAGACCATTAAACATGGGCCTCTTTGCCACTGAACTCTCTCATGGAGATGAGTAAATATGGGCCTTCTTCCCACTGAACACTCCAACAGAGATGAGCGAACATGGACCTTATTCCTGTTGGGTGTTCCAATAGAAACCAGGAAAGAAAGGCTTCCATTTCATTGAACTCTCCAGTAAATATGAACCAGTTTTAAACTGGACCCTCCAACAGAGACCAGTAAACATGCGACTTGTTGCAACTGGATCCTCCTGTAGAGACCAGTTAACATGGATCACATTGCAGGAGCAAGATTGGAACTTCGGAATGAGGAGCCGGAATAGGTAATTCAGCCCTTCAAGCCCATTTGCCGTTTAACATGACAATGGCTGATCTTATCCTCATTTCCACTTTCCAGACTGCTCCCTATTGCCCTCTATCCTGCTTTTAATCAGAAAGATATCTGTTTCTTTCTTCAATCTGTTGATTGATTCTGCCTTCACTGCATTCTGGGGGCAGTGACTTCTACAGATTCACAACACTCTGAGAGAAGGAGTTACAATAGAACAGAATCCCTACAGTATGGAAACAGGCCATTTGGCCCAACAAGTCTACAACGACCCTTGAAAGAGCATTCCACCCAGACCCATTCCCCCTACCCTTTCCCTGTAACCCGACATTTGCCATGCCTAATGAAACGAACCTACACATCCCTGGACACTATTGGTAATTTAGCATGGCCAGTCCTCCTAGGTTTAACATCTTTAGATTATGGGAGGAAGCCGGAGCCCCCAAGTGAAACCCATGCAGACAGGGGGAGAATGTGCAAACTCCATATATTTGCCTGAGAGTGGAATCAAACCTGGGTCCCTGGCACTGTGAGGCAGCAGTGCTCACCACTGTACCACTGTGCCACCTGTAGTTTCTCCTCATCTCAGTTTTGAACCTACCTCCTCTCACTCTATATCTATGACCTATTGTTCGAGACTGGCCCACAAGAGGGAACATCTGTTCCATGCCTGCCCTATCAATCCCCTTTAGCATCTTATATAGCTCACTCAGATCTCCCATCATGCGACTGAATTCCAGTGAGTATAAGCCCAAGCTATTCAGCAATTCCTGTACGACAGCCCTTTCATCCCGGGAATCAGTCTGGTGAACATCCTCTGAACTGCATCCAGTGCCATCATATCCTTCACCAAGTAAGGAAACCACAATTGGACACAATGCTTCAGATGTGGTCTCACCAATGCCTCACAAAATTGTAACAATATTTCTTTATTTCTGTAATCCAGTCCTTTTATAATAAATACCAAGATTCCAATTGCTGCAAGAAATACCAACATTCCAATTCCATGGGACTCAATTGGAACCTCCAACAGAGATCAGTAAACATGGGCCTCCATCCCATTGGAATGTCCAATGAACAGCAATAAGCATGGGCCTCTTTCCCACTGGATCCTCCAGTATTGGAGCTTCAAACCCCACATCCTCTCCATCACATAGGTCTCTTATTTCAAATTCTACAACATTGTTTGCCTCTGCACTACATCATCCCCTTGACCACAGATATCCTTATTCCTGCTCATCCCACCTCGAAACTCCACGATTTTGATGTCCTTTCTCAGCTTACTCCATTTGTGTTCCATAAATTCCAAATTGTCTGAAATGGAGTGGCCCCTTCCCTGCCTCACACGTAGGAGGAGATGGACAGATTTTATATAAGTAACGAGTTGAAACATTCTGGAAAGTGAATGTGGTCAGAATTGATCAAACTGATGATGGCTCCTGCAGTTGAATATCCTGCTGGCAAGCTCCAGCCTTTTACACACAGAATGGGGAAGTGTGTATGGTAGGGTATATATTGTAGCGCTCCATGGAACTATCCCTCAGCATCAAGTGTCCCTCAGGAGGGGAGAGGGAATGTTCAGGGTCCTGAGCTCCATTTCTCAGCCCAGGCAGTTTGTTTCCCAATGAATGAATAAGACGCCAATTTTGAGCCCAGGTTAGGGAAAAGTCTCTGCTGTGGACCCAGGTTTACAACAGGCAACTAGAGATTGAGCTGAAAAGGAAAGGTTTGCTGGGTTATGGAGAGAGAGGGGCAGTGGGATTAATTGGACCACTCACAGACATGATGGGCTGAATGGCCTCCCCCTGTGCTAGGGGGAACAGATTTCGGACTGGATTAAGAAGGAACTTCTTCACCCAGAGGGTTGTGAATCTATGGAATTCCCTGCCCAGCAGAGTTGTTGAGGTTTCCTCAGTAAATGTTTTTGAAGCTAAGGTGGATATTTTTGAACATTAAAAGAATTAAGGGTGATGGTGAGGGGGCGGGTAGGGGGAGCTGAGGCCATGAAAAGATCAGCCACGATCTTATCGAATGGCGGAGGGGGCTTGAGGGGCCAGATAGCCTACTCCTGCTCCTAGTTTTAATATCCTTATGTACTGTCAGATTCCAGGGAGTGCAGACAGTTCAGTTTTCTCCTGTCTCAGTAACAAACGTCCAGCTGCTCCGAGCTCCTTCTTTCACTTCCTCTCTTGGTGAAGTTTCAACCTTGCGCTCTGACAGTCTTTGCAGTTATTTTTGACACTGGGGCTTTCTGCTGTGGTCAGAATCTCTAATAATAAGTGTCCAATCAGTGACAATCACAGCAGCTAAGAGCAGTCAGGACTGAGGAGCCAGGTTCACTGGGAAACACATTGGGAAGATCAAAGCCATCCTCTTCAGATCCCACTAAAAACTTCATTCCTCTCACTGAGCACTGTCTGCTGCTCAACCAGACTCTTTACAAAAACAGAACAGTTCTAAAAAAGGTTCACTTGACCCAAAATGTTAACTCTGCTTTCTCTCCACAGATGATGCCAGACCTGCTGAGCTTTTCCAGCAATTTCTGTTTATGTTTCTCATTTACAGCAACCACAGCTTTTTCAGCTTTTATTTAGTATCAGACTCCTTGCTATCTTGGCCTTATCTTTGAGGCTGATCTGAGCCCCAAATCCTCCATGTCACAAAGATCACCCACTGAAAATCTCTTTGCTTTGGGACTCCAAACATGATCAATCCAATGTTGTTCTGGCCCACATCACAGCCACTGCCCTCTGTAAACTTCAGCTCATCCCAAACTCTGCTGCGCGTATCCAAACTTGCACCAAGCCCCATCCCCATCCCCCATCATCCTCGCTAACCGACATTGGCTCCCAGTCCAACAACATCTCGATTTACAAATTCTCATCCTTATTCTCAAACCCTACCTGTCCTTCAACCCTCCCTATCTCTGTAACCTCCTCCGAGCTGCCTCATTCAGTGTGGTTAGCAATCTTGCATATATGGCTGTCTAATCCTTTATGCACATCATTGAGAGATATTGTGAAACACTGAGGTCCCAGCACAGATCCCTGGGGACACCACTATTCACATCTTGCTCATTGGAGAGCACACACATTATCCTTCCTCTCTGTCTCCTGCCTCCAAACTAATTTCTGACCCAAGGCAAATGTGTTTTCTCAATCAATATGGTTCCATGTTGATGAATAGTCTCTCAAACAGTGAAACTAGGAGCAGGAGTAGCCCTTGGAGCTTATTCCGCCATTCAATGTGACAATGACTGATCATCCAACACAATCGCCTGTTCCCACTTTGTCCCTGTAACCTTTGAACCCTTCCACCCTGAGAACTATATCGTGCCCTTTCTCGAAAGCATTCAGTGGTTTGAGCTCAATTTCTTTCAGTGACAGAAACTTCCACAGGCTTCCCATTCACTGAATGAAAACATTTCTCTCCATCTCAGCCCTACATGGCCTTTCCCGTATCCTTAAATTGTAATCTTTGGTTCTGGACTCCCCAGTTATCAGGAACATCCTGCCTTATCCTGTTAGGATTTTTGAGTTTTCAATGTGACCCCCCCTCAATCTTCTAAACTCCAGTGAATATAATCCTAACCGATCCAATTTTTCCTCAGATTGAAGTGCTGTCATCCCAGGAATCAGTCTGGTAAACCCTCGCTGCCCTCCCTCCACAGCCAGAACATCCTTCCACAGATAAGGAGAACAAAACTGCAGGCAATAGAATCATAAAGTTACACAGTACAGAAGAGGCCCTTCAGCCCATTAACTGTGTACCAGCCAAACGACACTAAACTTACACCATTCCCACTTTCCAACACGTGGCCCATAGCTTTAAATGTTACGAAATTTCAAGTGTTCATCCAAGTAGTTTTTAAAGGTTGAGAGATTTGCCACCTCACCTACCATCCCAGGCAGTGCAAACCAGACCCCCACGACCCTCTGAATGAAAACCTGCTCTTCAAATCCCCTCTAAACCTTCTGTCTTTCACATTGAATGTGTGCCAACTCTGAGTAAGGGGAAAAGCTGCTTTCTATTCATTTTGCCCATTCCCTTCATACCCTTATACACCTCTATCAGGTCCCCCTTCCACCTTCTCTGCTTCAAAGAAAACAATCCGAGCTTATCCAGCCTCTCTTCATCACTGAAATGCTTCATCCCAAGCAACATCCTGGTGAATATCCACTGCACCCCCTCCAGTACAATCCCATCCTTCCGATCGCGTGGTGACCAGAACTGCACACAGTACACCAGCTGTGGCCTAACCAAAGTTCTGTATAGCTCCAACATATCTTCCCTGGTCTTCTCATCGAAACCTGAAATGATAAAGGCAAGTGTTCTGTCTACCTTCATAAATACCTTATTCACCTGTTATATCTTCCAAAGTTCATCACCTCACATTTATCAGGGGTAAGTTCCATCTGACTCTGATCTGCCCATCTGACCAATCCAGTTAGATCCTCCTGTAACCTAAGACCTTCTTCCTCACTGTCAACCATCTGCCAAACCTTGTGTCATCTACAAACTCAGTCACCATCCACTCACCCCCACCCCTCACCTCTCACATTCTCATCTTCATTGTTTCAATACATCCTGAACAATAAGGGACCCAGCACTGATCCCTGTGGTATCCCACTGCACACTGGGCCCAGTCACACAAATAACTTTTTGCCTCCACCCACTGTCTCCTGTCACTGAACCAGTTTTGGTTTGAATATTCCAGGTGTGGTCTCACTACGTCCCCATACAATTACAGCAAGACATCCCTGATCCTGTACTCAAATCCTCTCACTTTGAAGGTAACGTATCATTTACCTTCTTCACTGCCTGCTGCACCTGCACACTGACTTTCAGTGACGGGTATACACAGACACCCAGGTCTTATTGCACCACCCCATTCCCAATCTATCACCATTCAGATAATAATCTGCCTTCCACTTTTTGCTACTAAACCGGGTAACCTCACATTTAACTTCATTGTATTTCATCTGCCATCACTCAACATCTCCAAATCACACTGAGGTATCTCTGCATCCTCCTCACAGCTCCCCCTCCCACCCAGCTTTGTGTCATCTGTAAACTTGGAGATATTACTCTTAAGTTCCCTCATCTAAACCATGAACAAATATTGTGAATAGCTGGATCCAGGCCTGTGGTACCCTTTCAGAAAAATTCCAGTTTATTTTTACTCTTTGTTTCCTGCCTGCCAACCAGTTCTCTATCCATGTCAGTACACTGCCCCCAGTCCCAGAAATCTTAATTTTTTTATGCTCTCTTCTGTGGGACTTATTAAAAACCTTGTAAAAGTTCCAAATATACCACGTCAATTGCCTCCTTCTTGTCAAATTCGCTCTTTGCATACTCAAGCAATTCCAGTCAATTTGTTAAGCATGATTTCCCTTTCCACAAACCATGCTGACCCTGTCTAATCCTGTCACTGTCTTCCACGTGCGCAGTGATTAAATCTTTCATAATAGACTTGAGTATTTTCAGGCTGATTAGTCTAAGATGTCCAGTTTCTCTCTCCCTCCCATTTTAAATAGTGATGTTACATGAGCAACTCTCCAGTCAGTGGGAATTATTCCTGAATGTATAGAATCTTGAACATCAGTGTTTCCAAACGTTTTGGGCATTTTCTGAAGTAATCTGAGGTGTAGATTATTGGATCCTGTGGATTTATCAGAATTTAATCCCATAAATTTTCCAAAAACATTTCCCTAATAAAGCTAGTTTTCTTCAGTTCTGCTGTCAGTCTATACCCTGTCATCCCAAAATGTTGAGAATGTATTTGAGTTTTCCATTGTATACAAAGATCCAGAATGCAGCAAATGCAGAAATTTCCTTTGCTCTTGGTACTTTTAACAAATCAATTTTGGATAAGAATGACACATTACCTATCCTATCAATGCAATCTCCTGACCTGGGAATAGGGTACAAATCCATCTTTGTGACTCCATTCACTTTCCAACTGTCTACACAGAATCTAATTGAAACATTTGGTTTCAGAACCAGCACTACAAGAGAACTCCAATTACTCTTACAGTTCAATCAGGGTACCCTGTCTAGTTTATGATCAGTAATTTGCTGATTTTTAGATGGTTTGAATCAACCCCAGGTCCCTGGTTCTGCCACTGGATTTATTTAAAAATGTCAAATGAAGAAGTCAGTAGATGGGTGTTTCAGGGCAAAAGAATTTCTGCGTTTATTCAATACAAAAGGTACAGGAGCAAATGCAAATGTAATAATCAGTGAAATTAACAGTATCCATTATACAGAGAACAGCAATTAAATGCACTAACAAATTAAACACTGGTTATACACTATTAGAAGCTAGAGTGGAAAAGTGTGGCACTGGAAAAGCACAGCAGCATCTGAGGGACAGGAGAATCGACGATTCAGGCATAAGCTCTTCATCAGGAAGGATGGGGGAGTGGAAGAGGGCTGAGAGATAAATAGGAGGGTGGGGCGGGGGCTGGAGGAAAGTTGCTGGGAAGGGGATAGGTTGGGGTGGAGGTGGTAGTGATAGTTCAGAAGGGATGGTGGAGCAAATAAGTGGGATGGATTATGGATAGATAGGAAAATTCAAGAGGGTGGTGTCTAGTTGGAGGATTGGATATTCGTTGGTGAGTGGGGGGAGGGGAGATAACGAAACTAGTGAAAACAACATTGATGCCATGTGGTTGGGGGGTCCCAAGGTGGAAAATGAGGCATTCTTCCTCCAGACATGGTGGCTCAGTGGTTAGCACTGCTGCCTCACAGCACGAGGGACCCAGGTTCGATTCCAGCCTTGGGCGACTGTCTGTGTGGAGGTTGCACATTCTCCCCATGTGCGGGTTTCCTCCGGGTGCTCCGGTTTCCTCCCACAGTCCAAAAGATGTGCAGGTCATGTGAATAGGCCATTCTAAATTGCCCGCAGTGTTAGGTACATTAGTCAGAGGGAAATGGGTCTGGGTGGGTTACTCTTCGGAGAGTCGGTGCCTGGTTGGGTCGAAGGGCCTGTTTCCAACTTCTAGGGAACCTAATCTAATCAAAATGTGTAGGTTAGCTGAACTGGCCATACTAAATTGCTCATAGTGTCATGTGCATTAGTCAGGGGTAAATATAGGGTCAGGGCATGAGTCTGGGTGGGTTACTCTTCGGAGGGTTGGAATGGACATGTTGGGACGAAGGGCCTGTTTCCATACTGTAGGGAATCTAATCTAATCCAATCAGACGTCGAATGGATTGGAGTTGGCAGTGGAGGAGGCCCAGGACTTGAATGTCCTTGGCAGAGTTGGAGGGGGATTTGAAGTGTCCGGCCACAGGGTGGTGGGGTTGTTTGGTGCATGTGTCCCAGAAATGTCCCAGAAAAGTTTGTCCTTCCCAACATTCCTGATGAAGGGCTTCTGCCGAAAACATTGATTCTCCTGCTCCCCGGATGCTGCCTGACCTGCTGCGCTTTTCCAGCACCTCACTTTCCGACTCTGATCTCCAGCATCTGCAGTCGTCACTTTCTACTATTAGAAGCAAAACAGTTTGAATCACACAAACTTTAATCAGGCTCCCTACCCTTGGGGTCCCAATGCACTGTCACCAGCCGCCATCCCCTCCCTGCGTGCTCAGAGGGAAACTTTGGGGTCTCAGGATTTTCAGCTCAGCACCGAGGAAAATACAGGTTTAAAATGTGTCCTATTGGTGAGGTTCTCACTGTCGGTTCTCTTGGCTCAGGACAGGTCTGTGAGAAAGTGAGGACTGCAGATGCTGGAGATCAGGGTTGAGAGTGCTGTGCTGGAAAAGCGCAGCAGGTCAGGCAGCATCCAAGGAGCAGGAGAATCAACGTTTCGAGCATAAGCCCTTCATCAGGGCCGGGGGCTGAGAGATAAATGGAATGGGGGTAGGGATGGGGTGAAAGTATCTGGAAATGTGATTGGAACAGGCCTGTCTCTGGAAGCTCTTGTTCAGATCGCGTTTGGTTGGTGTTCCCGCTCTCGGGTGTCCTTTGTTGCGATGATGCTCTTGGTTTGGTTTCTGGATGCAGCTTCTCTGTTCAGCCTCTGTGGTTCTTGGTTCTGAAGCTGCTTGTTGGGGCTTGCTGAAGCTGTTCCTGCAGAAACTTGTTGTTGAAAAGGCTCGCCCTCAGATTAGGGCTGGCTGTTATACCGACTGTGTGCCCCGTTATCGCCCCTCAGATCTGTGTTGGCCAATGTGTTTCTGGTGTTCCCTTTGGGGTCAGTTGGCTTCCTGACAGTTAAGAGTGTGTGTGAATGTATCTTGATTGATGTTGAATGCTCAATATCCCTGTGAATAAATATTGATTGTGTTGAATGTCCAGTATCTGTACAGGTTCCAAAATGTCTGTGTTAGTAGGCTGAGGTGTAAAAGTGAGGTTCAGTCTGGAGAATGAGGTCTGGTTGGCGTCTCTTTAAGGGTTGAGGTGTGAACTGGAATTCCAGGCAGAACAATGGTTCCAGGCAGCCATCTCCGTGTCTCTGTGTTTCCCCCGAGCTCAGCCCAGCTGCCTCTTTATTTTTAAAAGATTTTTAAAAATCCAGGGGTTTAAATAATAGGGAATTTTGCTCAATCCTACATGGGAGAACTCCAATTACTCTGACAGTTCAAACAATTGATACTCCAACAAATATTGAGCTTCCTTTGTTACTTTGGCTTGTTTCTCTGGGTTTAACCAAAATGGGTTTTGTTTTATTGGGTCTGAATTACCTACATCCACGTCATGTTTGATTAATGTGGAACATCCAAGTGTATCTTTTAAACACCATATATCAGTGCGGAATGTGGCCATTCAGCCCATCAAGTCTGCTCTGCAATTCCATCACAGTTGATTTGTTTGTCAATCCCATTCTCCTGCCTTCTCTCCGTTACCTTTGATCCCATTACTAATCAAGAACATATCTATCTCTGTCTTAAATACACTCAAGGACCTGGCCTCCACAGCATTATGCGGCGATGATTAATCCACAGATTAACCACTCTCTGGATGAAGAATCTCCTCCTCATCTCACTTCCAAAGGATGGCCCCTTCTGAGGCTGTGCCATCAGGTCCCAATCTCTCTGCCAAGTGGAAACATCTTCTCCATGTCTCCTCTATCCAGGCCTCTCAGTTTACTGTATGTTTCACTGAGATTCTCCCTCATCCTTCTAAACTCCATCGAGTACAGACCGAGTACAGGCCTCAACCACTCCTCATACAAACTTCTTTGTATTCTCTGAGCAGTCTCCCTCTGTCCCTCTGTTAATCTTTCTCCAGATACAAAAATACAGTGTCTGAATTCTCTAATGCCTTTGAGTTTGTTCACCTCACAGGAGAAAGTTCACTTTGGGAATTGTCCAATTCTCTTTGGCTCTCACAGTTTATCTCATCCCTCTCTGCTCCCTCACTGCTTGACACACCTGTACACAACTGAATGGTTTCTCAAACACTAGGAGAGGAATTAAGGATCCTGCTTTCATCACGTGTTTATCTACAACTCGACAGGTTATTTTTATTTATTCATTTTGTGGAATGTGTTTTCAGCGCTGGATGGCCAGCGTTTATTGCTCATTCCGAGTTGCTCCTTGAGAAGGTATGGGGAGCTGCCTTTTTGAACTGCTGCAGTCCACCTGCTGTGGGCTGACTGTCAATGCCATTATGGAGGGAATTCCAGGATTTGGAGCCAGCAACAGTGAAGGAAAGCAATATATTCCAAGTCAAGATGGTGAGTGGTTTGGAGGGAAACTTGAAAGTGGTGCTTGGAACTTGAAAATATATCGGCTGCCTTTGTCCTTCTAGATGGAACTAGTCGTGTGTCTTGAAGGTGCTGTCTGAGGATCTTTGGCAAATTTCTGTAGTGCATCTTGTAGATGGTACACACTGCTGCTACTGAGCATTGGTGGCAGACGGCATGGTTGCATGTGGATGCAGTGCCAATCAAGTGGGCTGCTTTATCCTGGATGGTGTTAAGCTTCTTGGGTGACATTGGGGGCTGCACACATCCAGGCAAGTGGGGAGTATTCCATCACACTCCCAACTTGTGCCTTGTAGATTGTGGACAGGCTTTCAGGAGTCAGGAGGTGAGGTACTTGCTGCAGTATTCTTAGCCTCTGATCTGCTTTTATAACCACAGTGTTTATTTGGTGAGTCCAGTTGAGTTTCTGATCAATGGTAACTCCCAGGATGTTGATAGTGGGGGATTCAGTGATGGTCACACCACTGAATGTCAAGGGGCAGTGGTTAGATTGTCTCTTATTGGTGATGGTCATAGATTGGCACTTGTGTGACATGAATGTTATTTGCCACTTGTCAGCCCAAGCCTGGATATTGTCCAGATCTTATTGCATTTGGACACGGACTGTTTCAATAGCTGAGGAGTCGAAAATGGTGCTGAACATTGTGTAATCATCAGTGAACATTTCCATTTCTGACTTTATGGAGGGAAGATCATTGATGAAGCAACTGAAGGACACGACCCTGAGGAGCTCCTCCAGAGATGACCTGGAGCTGACATGACTGACCTCTAACAACCATGATCATCTTCCTATGTGGAGAAAGTGAGGTCTGCAGATGCTGGAGATCAGAGATGGAAATGTGTTGCTGGAAAAGCGCAGCAGGTCAGGCAGCATCTAGGGAACAGGAGAATCGACGTTTCGGGCATTAGCCCTTCTTCAGGAAGGGCATTCCTGAAGAAGGGCTAATGCCCGAAATGTCGATTCTCCTGTTCCCTAGATGCTGCCTGACCTGCTGCGCTTTTCCAGCAACACATTTCCATCTTCCTATGTGTCAGGGCTGATGCTAACCACCGGAGAGTTTGCCCCCAATACCCATTGATTCCAGTTTTGTTCGGGCCTCCAACCATTTCTTGACATCATGTGGAGTGAATCAAATTGGCTGAAGACTGGTATCTGGATTAGTGGTGCTGGAAGAGCACAGCAGTTCAGGCAGCATCCGAGACGCAGTAAAATCGACATTTTGGGCAAAAGTCCTTCATCAGGAATAAAGGCAGAGAGCCTGAAGCGTGGAGAGATAAGTTAGTGGAGGGTGGGGGTGGGGAGAAAGTAGCATAGAGTACAATAGATGAGTGGGGGAGGGGATGAAGGTGATAGGTCGGGGGTGGGGGGAGGGTGGAGTGGATAGGTGGAAAAGAAGATAGGCAGGTAGGACAAGTCAGGACAAGTCACGGGGACAGTGGTGAGCTGGAAGTTTGGAACTGGGGTGAGGTGGGGGAAGGGGAAATGAGGAAACTGTTGAATCCACATTGCTACCCTGGGGTTGAAGTGTTCTGAAGCAGAAGATGAGGTGTTCTTCCTCCAGGCGTCTGGTGGTGAGGGAGTGGCGGTGAAGGAGGCCCAGGACCTCCATGTCCTCAGCAGATTGGGAGGGAGAGTTGAAATGTTGGGCCACAGGGCGGTGGAGTTGATTGCTGCCAGTATCCCGGAGATGTTCCCTAAAGCGCTCTGCTAGGAGGTGTCCAGTCTTCCCAATGCAGAGGAGACAGGATCAGGAGCAACGGATACAATAAATGATATATCCCCTCCCCCACTCACCTATTGTACTCTATGCTCCTTTTTCCCCACCCCCACCCTCCTCTAGCTTATGTCTCCACGCTTCAGGCTCTCTGTCTATATTCCTGATGAAGAGCTTTTACTGCTGCCTAAACTGCTGTGCTCTTCCAGCACCACTAATCCAGAATCTGGTTTCCAGCATCTGCAGTCATTGTTTTTACCACCTGAAAGACTGGTATCTGTAATGCTGGGCACCACTGGAGGAGGCCAAGATGGATATCCACTCAGCACTTCTGGTTGAAGATTACTGCGAAAGATTCAGTCTTATCTTTTGCACTGTTGTGCTGGGCTGTTCCATCATTGAGGAAGACTCTTTCTCCAGTGAGATCCACTCACGACTGGATGTAACAGGACTGCAAAGCTTAGACCTGATCCATTGGTTGTGGGATTGTTTCATTCTGTCTATCACTTTCTGCTTATGCTGTTTGACATGCAAGGAGTCCTGCTTGGTGGCTTCACCAGGTTGACACCTCATCTTGATGTATGGCTGGTGCTGCTCCAGGCATGCCCTCCTCAATTTTCCATTGAACCAGGATTGTTCCTCTGCTTAGATGGTAATGGTTGAGTGGTGGATACACTGAGCCATGAAGTTTCAGATAGTGCTGGAGCAGATTTCTGCTGCTGTTGATGGCCCACAGTGCCTCATGGATGCCCAGTCATGAGTTGAGAGATTGGTTGTAAGTCTGTCCCAGTTAGCACGGTGATAGTGCCACACAAAACAATAGAGATTATTCTCATTGTGAATGCAGGAGTTGATCTTTGCAAGGATTATGTGGTGGTCACTCTTATTGATACTGTCATGGGCAAATGCATCTGTAACTGACAGATTTCTAAGGATGAGGTCAAGTATGACACGTTTTATAAAACTGAACCACATCTTTACATACCTTTGGCTCAGTACACGTGATTCTGGACGCCTATGTTATCCAAATCCCCATGGTCCTGTCATGGGAATCTGATGTACTCCTCACAATATCTCCCTATGATAGCTGGGTGGGTCCACTAGCCAATGTCTAACCAACCATTCTTCATCTGGGGGTCTATGGTCGGGGGGAGTCTCCACTTCCTCATCAGTGCTCCATTCTGAAGGTAATAGCACTCTGAAACCCCTCCAGCCTCGACCTCAGTATGAGTTGACTGTGCTCATTTATTTCATTCAGGATCTGCTTTTTGGATCTGCTGTAATTAGAGACATCATACCAACCACTGCACCTGGATTATCTTCACTCTTTCGGAAATTTTCAGCGATCCTTTCGCTTGCTGTGGTGTCACACCACCCCTTATTGATGAATTTTGTTTAACCATTGCCCTGGTTACCTCACACGAAGGAGAGAGACCAGGAACCTGTCCCTGTCATTGTTCTGTTTCTTGGCCCTCCTTTGGACATTCTGTAATTATTGGGGAAGTTACTGCCTTTAGTCCTGACAAATCATTCCCCAGAAGGAAATCGACTCCCTCAATAGGGAATGCTTTCCCCACTCCGACAATTACTTCTCCTGATAACAAATCACATTCCAGTTGCACTTTATACAATTGAAGTGGAATATATTCTCCACCAATCCCATTGATTAATACCTTAGCTCCCATCGAGCTCTGTGGAGGGAAAATCAATTCTTTCTCCAGTAAAAATGATTGTGTTGCTCCTGTATTTCTCAGTTTGATTCTGGGTTTAGCTGAAGAAAAAGTGGTCACCGTTCCTTTTGATAAAAGTCCTGTCCACCTCTCATCTCCCTTCCAACTTCCTTTACTAATGACAGAATTCACCTCCGGCCTTTTTGTTATAGTTACAGCTACAACCTGCTCCATGGGATTATCTGTTTGTGTTCCCTTCTCTGACTCATTTTTACTAACTCCTGTAAGTCCCATGGGTCTACCTCAGAACTTCCAACATTCCAAACACAGATGGCCCACCTTATTCCCAGAGAAACATTTTAGCTTCTGACCATCACTTCCACCCTCAGCAATTTCCTTCTAAATCTGAGGAGGAGTTCTCGGCCTGGTCCCTACTGTCCATTCTCTCCCCTGGCTCCCTGCCTTCCTCACACTCTCCCAATTTTTATTTTTCTCCCATTTCTGGGCCTGATGGGAATAAGGTTTCTGGATCGGTCTCCCATCAGGTGACTTCTCCACCTCCTGATGCTGCTTGGCTTGTTGTGCTCTTCCAGCCTCCTGTTTGTCTACTTTGGATTCCAGCATCTGCAGAGATTTGGCTTTAACGAAGTCTATAACCATGAGCCATTCCAGCTGCTTGTCTTACTGTTGTTCCCCTTTGGTCTTCTACATGAATTCCGATTCATGAAGGGAAGGAAGTTTTGAATTCTTCTCAGAGAATAATTTCTCTGAGAGCATTGTAAGTATTCTCAGCTGTTTTGTGGAGGCTGTTTCTGTAAGTTCTGAAACCTCTGTCTGTATGTTTCCGAGGCCAACTCATCTGCACTTTTCACCGTTTCACATCGTTGTGATCCTGAGAACGTTCCTCTGACAGGGATGTAGTAACCTCGTGTACTTCCCAAGTTCATATTTGCATGGGCAAGTTCTATTGTTTTTCTCTACCTCACTTGTTTAACTATCTTCTCAACAAACATGAAAAATGTTTCCACCTCCTTCTCTTCATAGTTATAGAGTCATACAGCAAACAAACAGGCCCTTCTGCCCACCTTGTCGACGCTGATCAGTAAACACCAAACTGCACTAACCCCATTTACTTGCACTTGGTCTATAGCCTTCCATGCCCTGGCATTTTATGTGCACGTCTGGATGTTTTTTAGAGGACCTGCCTCCACCACCATCTCAGGCAGCACATTTCATATTTCTACCACCCTCTGGGAGAAAAAAAAAGCTTCATCAAATCCCCTCTAAAACACATTTTCTTCACCTTAAGCTTATTCCCTCCGATCTTAGACATGCCTGCCATGGGGAAAAGATGATCACGATTGACTTTGTCTATGTGTCTCAACATTTTGTATCCCTTCTTTAGACTCCTCCCATGCTTCCTCTGCTCCAGAGAAAACAAACCCAGTCTAACCAGTCTTTCCTCATAGGAAAGACTTTCAATCCCAGGAACATCCTGGTAAATCTCCTCTACACCTGCTCCACTCCAATCACATCCTTCTGACGGTGTCATGACCAGAACTGTACACAGTATTTCAGATATGACCTAACCAATGCTCTGTAAATTAAAAACAAGACTTTGTTGCTCCTATATTCTACACCCTGGCTAGTGATGGCAAGCATCCCATATGCCTTCTTCACCACCCTGTCTAGCTGTGCTGATACCTCCTGGGATTGATGGAGTTGTACACCAAGGTCCCTTTGTTCCTCACTACTCCCAAGGCACATAAGAACATAAGAACTAGAAGCAGGAGTCGGCCTTCTGGCTCTTCAAGCCTGCTCCGCCATTCAATAAGATCATGGCTCATCTTTTCATGGACTCAGCTCCCCTTACCCACGCTCTCACTGTATCTCTTAATTCCTTTACTGTTCAAAAAAAAATCTTAGCTTTGAAACCGTTTACTGAAGTAGCATCGACTTCTTCATTGGGCAAGGAATTCCAGAGATTTATGATCCTGTGGGTGAAGAAGTTCCTTCTCAATTTGGTCCTAAAACTGCTCCCCCTAATTTTGAGGCTCTGCCCTCTTGTTTTAGTCTCACCTACCAGTGGAAGCATCCTATGCCTTATCTATTCCCTTCATTATTTTATATGTTTCTGTAAGATCCCCCACCCCCCTCATTCTTCTACGTTCCAATGAATATATCCCAGTCTACTCAGTCTCCCCTCATAAGGCAACCCTCTCAACTCTGGAATCAACCTAGTGAACCTCCTCTGCACCCCTTTGTGTGCCAGTACATCCTTTCTCAAATAAGGACACCAAAACTGCACGCAGTACTCCAGGTGTGGCCTCTTCGCACCTTGTACAGCTGCAACATAACCTCCCTGCTTTTTAAACTCAATCCCTTTAGCAATGAAGGACAAAATTCCATTTGCCTTCCTAATTCCTTGTTGTACCTGCAGACCAACCTTCTGTGATCCACGCACAAGGACACCCAAAGCACATACCTTTCATTGTGTATATCCCTCCCTTATTAGACCTCCCAAATTGGATCATCTTACACTTATCAGGATTAAATTCCATCTGCCATTGCTCTGCCCAATTACCAGCTGATCAACATCAGACTGTAGCCTGAAACCCGGTGATCCAAGATGGCAGCAGAATAGGACACTTCAGACCGAGTTCATCTGCTCCGTCTGTTTCCTTTTCTTCTTTCTATTCCACCTTTTTTGTTTTTCTTTTGTCCTTCTCTCTTTTCTTTCCCAGCTCAGATGCCTGGCATCCAACCCAGTGCAGACCCAGTGATGTGGCCTATCGGCTTGGTGTGGCAGTGTCCTGGCCTGGCAGGGCGATTTCCCAGCCTGGTGAGTCAGACTCTTGGTCAGACATGAAGGTCTCTCAGTTCAATGTGGTGACCTCTTGGCCCAGCATGCTGGTCTCTGAGACCAGCGTGATTGACTCTCGGCTGAGTGTGGTGATCTCTCAGTGGCCCAGTTTGGCCCACAAGGTGGGCCCACAAGGTGGTCTTTTGCTGTATATGGTGGTCTCTCGGCCCAGCACAGCCTCAGCGTGGACTTCCACTCTCGAGGTGATGACTCAAAGTAAATGATCCCAAGGTAGCTAAGCGCTTCAGAAATACTGTAATGTTTGAACTTGCAGATTCATTTTTTTATTTTCTTCTTGAAACTAAAAAGGTCTGTAACGTGTAACTTTTAACTTTAATCTTTCTTTCTAAATTGCTCTTGAGATTCTGTACCGAGGTCCTTGGACCTAAGATGGCACCTTGTGAGGCGACATGACATACCATTCACTGTAATCCTATACGTTTGTATGTGAGTACACGTGACAATAAACTAAAATAAAAATCAAATCATATCAAAAACACCACCAATTTATGTGGCATCTAAAAGCTTTCTAATTATACAATCACATCCAATTTGTTACAAACAGAAAGGGTCCAAGCCCCAATCCCTGCAATGCACCGCTGGTCACAGACTTCCAATCACAATACAACCCTCCACCATCACTGCTTGCCTCATTTTTGGAAGCCATGTTTGGATCCAATTTGCCAACTTGCCTTTGATCCCATGGGCTCTTACCATCTGGACCAGCCTTCCATGTGGGGCCTTGGTCAATCAAATCAGTACTGGCATCCCTACCTCTCCAAGTATTGGTTAATCCTGTACTTCAGGATTTTTTCAAATAATTTCCCTCCCACTGACATCAGACTAACCGGTCTGGAATTGCCTGGCCTATCCCTGCTGTTCTTCTTGAACAAAGGAACCACATTGACAGTCCTCCAGTCTGGCACTTCACCTGTGGCCAGCGAAGTATTAATCAAGGAAAAGGCAATCAAATTTTCAAAACAATGAAATGAAAAATACAGTTAAGTTAAACCTAAAGGTGTGGTAGAGAAATGAACCCCTTTTCCCTGTTATTTCAGAACTATAAATCAATAACATTCAAACAGAAAGGATTTTATTTTGCTGTGTGTTTTGAAATCTTTTGAATTTGTGTTTTCTGTTCATATGTTTTATTTTATCTTCATTTGGATTGCGTAAGGAGGTCTTATTACTAAATCTAAATCATCAGCATTGTGCGCTTATGCTCCATAGATGCTGCAGACCAACTGCATTTCTTCAGCAGTTTCTGTTTGTGTTGCAGTCTGAGATCTGTGTTGTCCAATAATACCAGCAGTTGGGATGGGAATAGTTGGCTAGCATCATGATTGTCACTCTAATTAGAAATTGGTACTTTGCCTCTGATCCAACAAATCCTTATGCTGCCTTTCACATCTGTCAGGGGAATGGGAACAAAATGAGGAGGTCAGTGGGCAGTAAGGAGGTAGTAATTAAAGCCTGTAAGGAACTAGATAATGAAGTCAGTGTGATTAAGAGGAAGAAGAGGCAGGGAGCAGATGAGGAACGCAAAGGAACAGGTGGTCTGAGGTGCATTTGTTTTAATGCAAGAAGTGTAGTAGGTAAGGCACAGGAATTTAGGACTTGGATTAGTATCTGGGAGTATGATGTTATTGCTATGACTGAGACTTGGTTGAGGGAAGGGCAAGATTGGTAACTAAATATCCCAGGATATAGATGCTTCAGGTGGGATAGAGAGGGAGGTAAAAGGGGTGGAGGAGTTACATTACTGGTCAGAGAGTTACATTACTGGTCACAGCTGGACTGAAGGAGGGCACTATGGAGGACTCAAGCAGTGAGACAATATGGGCAGAGCTCAGAAATAGGAAGGATGTGATAACAATGTTGGGGCTCCCAACAGCGAGCACGGGTTAGCGGTACAAATATGTAAACAGATTAAGGAAAGATGTAGGTGCAACAGGGTGGTGGTGATGGGAGATTTTACCTTTCTCAACATTGACTGGGATTCACTGGGAGTTAGAGGTTTAGATGGAGCAAAATTTGTAAGGAGCATCCAGGAGGGTTTTATAGAGCCGTATGTAAATAGTCCAACTCAGGAAGGGGCCATACTGGACCTGCTGTTGGGGAATGAGCCCGGCCAGGTGGTTAAAGTTTCAGTAGGCGATTACCTTGGGAACAATTATCACAATTCCGTAAGGTTTATGCTCATGGACAAAGACGAGAGTGGTCCTAAAGGAAGAGGGCTGAGCTGGGGGAAGGCCAGCTATAGGAAAATTCAGCAGGCGATGGGCAATGTAGGTTGGGAGCCGCAGTCTGAAGGTAAATCCACATTTGATATGTGGGAGGCTTTTAAAAAGAGGTTGATGAGAGTGCAGGACAGACATGTTCCTGTGAAAATGAGGGATTGAAATGGCAAGATTAGAGAACCCTGGATAAGATGTGAAATTGTGAGACTGGCTAAGTGGAAAAAGGATGCACACATAAGGTCGAGGTGGCTGAAAACAGATGACTCTTTGGAAAACTATCAGGAAAGTAGGACCAATCTGAAATGGAAAATCAAAAGGGCTAAAAGGGGTCATGAAATATCATTACCAAATAGGGTGAAAGAAAATCCCAAAGGCTTTTATTCGTCAATGAGGAGCAAGAGGGTGACGAGAGAAAGGGTTGGCCCACTCAAGGACAAAGGAGGAAAGTTATGTGTGGAGTCAGAGAAAATGGGTGAGATTCTTAATGAGTGCTTTACATCGGTATTCACCAAGGAGAGGGAAATGATGATTATTGAGATTAGGGATTGATATTTGATTACTCTCGGTCAAGTCAGCACAGGGAGGGAGGAATTTTTAGGTATTCAAAAAGGCATTAAGGTGGACAAGTCCCCAGGCCTAGATGGGAGCTATCCCAGTTTACTGAGGGAAATGAGAGAGGAAATAGCTGGGGCCTTGTCGCAAACTTGAACACGGGTGAGGTCCCAGAGAACTGGAGAATTTCTTATATTGTCCCCTTGTTTAAGAAGGGTAGCCAGGATAATCCAGGTAATTATAGACCAGTGAGCTTGACACCAGTGGTCGGGAAGCTGCTGGAGAAGATATTGAGGGATAGGATAGATGTACATTTGGAAGAAAATAGACTTATCAGTGATAGGCAGTATGATTTTGTGCAGGTAATGTCATGTCTCAGCAACTCAATAAAATTCTTTGAAGAAATGACAAAACTGATTGATGAGGGAAGGACTGTAGATGTCATATACATGGACTTGAGTAAGGTGTTTGATCAGGTTCCCCATGGTAGCCTAATGAAAAAATTGAAGTCACATGGGGTCCAGGGTGTTCTAGCTCCATGGATAGAGAACAGGCTGGGCAACAGGAGACAAAGAGTAATAGTGGAAGGGAGTTTCTCAAAGTAGAGAACTGTGACCAGTTGTGTTCCACAGGGATCTGTGCTGGGACCACTCTTATTTGTAACATGCACAAATGATCTGGAGGAAAGCATAGGTTGACTGATTATTAAGTTTGCAGATGATACTAAGATTGGTGAAATAGCAGGTAGTGGAGGGGTCTGTCAGAGAATACAGCAGAACATAGATAGATTGGAGAATTGGGCAGAGAAACAGACAGATGGAGTTCAATCTGGTCAAATGTGAGGTGATGAATTTTGGAAAATGCAATTCCAGAGTGAACTATATGGTAAATGGAAAGCCCTGGGGAAAATTGATGTACAGAGAGGTCTGGGTGTTCAGGTCCATTGTTCCCTGAAGGTGGCAATGCAAGTCAATAGAGTGGTTAAAAAGGTAGATGGCATGCTTTCCTTCATCGGACAGGGTACTGAGTACAAGAGTTGGCAGGTCATGTTAAAATTGTATTGGACTTTGGTTCAGCCACATTTGGAAAACTGTGTAGAATCCTGGTCACCACATTATCAGAAGATTGTGGATACTTGGGAGAATGTGCAAAGGAGGTTCATCAGAATTGAGGTATGGAGGGCATTGGTTATAAAGAGAGGTTGAGTAGATGTAGGATTATTTTCATTGGAAAGGTGAAGGTTGGGGGGGCCAGATTGAGGTCAACAAAACCGTGAGAGGTGTAGACAGGGTGGATCGCAAGAAGCTTTTCCCCGGGATGCGGGACTCAATGACCAGGGGTCATGAGTTCAAAGTGAGAGGGGAAACATTTAAGGGAGATATGCATGGAAAGTTGATTACGCAGAGGGTGGTGGGTGTCTGGAATATGTTGCCAGTGGAGATGATATAGATAGGCATGACAACCTCATTGAAGATGTACCTGGGCAGATACATGAATGCTCAGGGTGCAAAGGGATACAGATCCTTGAGAAATAGGTGTCTGGTTTCGATAGAGGATCTGGATTGGCGCAGGCTTGGAGGGCCGAAGGACTGTTGCTATGCTGTAATTTTCTTTGTTCTTTGTTCTTTGCTCTTTGAACTGAGGAAGCTCAGATGAACAGAGCGATCTTTGCGTACTTGTCAGCTGATTCCTGAATGTGGCAAGACAGGTTAACAGAGCGGTTATGAAGGCATATGGGACACTTGCCTTTGTCATTTCAGGTATTGGTTATAAAAGCAGGAGGATATGTTGGAGTTAAGCAGAACACTGGTTAGGCCACAGCTGGAGTACTGTGTGCTGTTCAGGTCACCACACTGTAGGAAGGATGTGATTGCACTGGACGTGGTACAGAGGGGAATCACCAGGATGTTGTGTGTGATGGAACCTTTCAGTGATGAAGAGAAATTGGATCAGCTCGGGTTGTTTTTTTCAGAGCAGAGAAGGTGGAGGGGGGACGTGATCGAGGTGTATAAGGTTATGAGGGGAATGGACAGGGTGGAGAGAAAGCAGCTGTTCTCTTTCGTGGGAGGGTCAATAACAAGTTGGCTCACATTCAATATGAAAGATAGGAGGTTTCAAGATGTTTTTCATCCAGAGGGCGGTGTGGGTCTGGAATGCAGAGCCTGGGAGTGTAGTTGAATTGGGAAGCCTCACAAAATTTAAAAAGTACTTGGATGAGCAGTTGAAATGTCATAACATTCAAACTATGGGCCTCATGTTGGAAAGTTGGACTGGTGTAGGTTTAGTGTAGTTTGGCTGGTAGACAGTTAATGGGCTGAAAGGCCTCTTCTATACTGTACAATTTTATGATTGTATTGTGTGCAGTTTTGGTCTCTTTATCTGAGGAAGGATGTTTTGGCTGTGGGGGGACGGCAGCGAAGGTTTACCAGACTGATTCCGGGAATGGCAGCACTTAGATCTGAGGAGAAACTGGATTGGTTAGGACTATAATCACTGGAGGTTAGAAGATTGAGAGGAATCACTTTGAAACCTGTAAAGTACTAACAGGACAAGACTGGAAAAACACAGGAAGGATGTTCCTGATGACTGGGGAATTCAGAACCAGGAATTACAGTTTACAGAAAAGGGAAAGGGCATTTCAGACTGAGATGAGGAGACATTTCTTTAGCCAGACCCTGGGAAGCTAGAGGAATATTCTGTCACAGAAAGCAGTTGAGACCAAAACATTCAATCGTTTCATGAAGGAGATAGGTATTGTTCTTAGGACTAAAGGGACTAAAGGTTATGAGGAGAAAGTGGGAACAGGGGATTAAGTTGGATGATCAGCCATGGTCATATTGAATGGCAGAGCCCATTTGAAGGGCTGAATGGCCTGCTCCTGCTCCTAGTTCCTTTGTTTCTATGTTTGAGAGACTGTACATAAACATGGAAACCTATGGAATTATAGAGTCATAGAGTCATCGAGTCCTACAGCACAGAGACAGGCCCTTTGGCCCAAACTAGACCGTGCTGACCAAAATGTCCATCCACATTAACCCTATTTCCCTGCACTTGGTCCATATTCTTCAAAAGTTTACCTATGTATTTGTCCAAATGCCTTTTAAATGTTGTTAATGCACCCGCCTCAATCACTTCGACTAGCAGCTCATTCCATATGTGTACCACCCTCTGTGTAAAAATGTAGCCACTCAGGTTCCCTTTTTCTCTTTCCCCTCTGACCTTAAACTGTTGCCCTATAGCTCTCAATTCCCCAACCCTGGGAAAAAGACTGGGTGCATTCACCCTATCCATGTCTCTCATGGTCTTATACTCTTCTAAAGGATTCCCCTTCAATCTCCTACACTCTAAGAAAAATGTCCTAGTTTGTCCAACCTCTCCCAAAAACTCAGACATTGAAACTTGACAACATCCTTGTAAATTTCTTCTGCACTTTTTCCAGCTGAATAATATCCTTCTTATAACAATGTGACCAAAACTAAACATAATAGTCCAAGTTCAGCCTCACCAATGTCCTGTACAACTGCAACATAACTTCTCAACTCCCGTACCCAGTGCCCCGACTGATAATGGCCAGAGCACCAAAAGCCTTCTTCACTGCCCTGTCTCATTGTGACTCAACTTTCAGAGAACCGTGTACCTGAACTGCAAGATCCCACTGTTCCACTACACAATGAAACCCCGACCTTGATTTAATTTTCTAAAATTCAAGACCTCACACTAATCTACATAAATTTAATTTTCATTTCTCTTCCCACTTCCTCAGCTGATCAAGGTCCTGCCGCAATATCTGATAATCTCCATGATACCACCATTTGTAATGTCTTCTGCAAACTTACTAATCATGCCTTACAGATTCTCATCCAAATCATTGATACACATAACAAACAGTAATGGGCCCAGCACCTAGCCCTCAGGCACTCCACAGGCGTCCAGTCTGAAAAGCAATTTCCACCATTAACCTCTGCTTTCTCCCATCAAACCAATTAGTGAAAAGTATTTGTCTTAACGCAGGAATTAGTTTGGAGGTAGGAGTCAGAGAGGACAGATAATGTGTGTATCCTCTAATGAGCAAGATGTGAGTGGTGGTGTCCCCAGGGATCTGTGCTCAGCTATGCACAATGTTTCTCAATGATGTGCATAAAGGATTAGAGAGCCATATATCCAAGATTGCTAACCACACTGAGTGAGGCACTTTGGAGGAGGTCACAGAGATAGGGAAGGTGGAGGACAGGGAGGGATTTGAGAACAAGGATAAGAATTTGAAAATTGAAATGTTTCTGGGCCAGGAGCCAATGTAAACATGGGGTGCAGGGGGTTGGTGGAATGGGACTTGGTGCAAGTTGGGATATGGGCAGCAGAATTTGGAATGAGCTCAAGATTATGAAGGGCTGTGACTGTGATGAGTGCAAGTACAGCATTGGAATGGTCATGTTTGGAGTCCCAGACATGGCTGAGATTTTCAGTGGCTGATCTTTGCGATATGGAGCTCAGATCATTTACATAGATGTGGCCAAGTATATAACGAGTCTGATTGAGCAGCAGACAGTTCTCAGGGAGAGGGATGGAGTTTGTGCCGGGAACTGAACAGGATGGCTTTGATCTTCCCAATGTGTTACCCAGTGAGCCTGGCTCCTCAGTCCTGACTGCTTTTAGCTGCTGTGATTGTCACTGACTGGACACTTATTATTAGAGATTCTGACCACAGCAGAAAGCCCCAGTGTAAAAAATAACTGCAAAGACTGTCAGATCGCAAGGTTGAAAATTCACCAAGAGAGGAAGTGAAAGAAGGAGCTCGGAGCAGCTGGACGTTTGTTACTGAGACGGGAGAAAACTGTGAACTGTCTGCACTCCCTGGAATCTGATAGCACAGGAGGCTGGTTCTGGAATTTGTTTTGCAGAAACAGCACAATGATGGAAAAAGTGTCAGTCACTCTCTCACAAACACACACGCCTGCACTTGGAGATCAGAAACAGAATCCAGCAGCAGCTCTGTCTCCAAGCTGTGAAACCTGCACAGAATTGTTCCCTCATTCAGTTTTTAACTGGCAGGATAGACCATGCAGGGGAGGCAACACAGTGGTGTGTACAGTCGGAAGGGAGTTGCCCTGGGAGTCCTCACCATTAACTATGGAACCTATGAAAACTCATGGGGAAGGAAACCTCCTGCTGATTACCACATAGCACCGCCTCCCCTCCAACCTCAACTGAGCAATCAGTCCTCCTCCATGTTTAACAACACTTGGAGGGAGTACTGAGGGTGGGAAGGATGCAGGATATACCCTGAGTAAGGGACTTCAAAGCCCACCATTAAGAGCTGCTCAGAAGCAACACTACTGAGCAAATTGGTCAAGTTCCACCTGATTCAGCTGCTAGACTGGACCTGGGGCAGGTGGTGAAAGAACCAACAAGAGGGAAAAACATACTCACTATCGCCCTCACCAATCTGCCTGCTGCTGGTGTATCTGTCCATGACAGTATCAGTAAGAGTGACCACCGCACAGTCTGTATGGAGACAAAATCCCACCTTCACATTGAGAATTCCTTACACTTTGTTGGGCAAGAGATACGGGATGTCAGGAAGAACTTTGTTTTTAGCAGCAATTGGTAATGACGTGGAAATTCAGGTGAGGCAGGTGAAGACACTCAGTTATTGCAATGGCAGATTGGATGGGCTCTTGATGGAAATGATCCTGCAAGGCTCTGGGGGTCGAGTAGGGAAGGGGGTGGGACTGACTGGATTGCCCCATGAAATGACAGCATTTACCTGACAGGCTGAATGTTCTCCCCCTGTGCTGGAAATAGGTCTAACTCAGTGAGGGGTTCACAATTAGAGAGTTTGGATGCAGTAAATACAGTAAATTGTTTCTCCAGGCAGGAGGGTCATTAACCAGAGGGCACACATTTCAGAAAGGGTCTGAAGGACAAGAGAGAAGATAGGAACATTTTTATCCAGCGAGTTCATGATGACTGTCTGCAAGGTGAGTGGAAGTGGATTCAACAGCAACTTTCAAAGGGCATTTGGAGAAATAGCTGAAAAGGAAACAATTGCAGGGTTATACAGGAAGGGCTGGGTAAATGGGACTCATTGAACTCATTTGACTGTCACAATCGGCCCAGTGACTTCTGGCTGTGTTGTATAAGAGCTTACACACACTTAGTCTCATCTGGACACAAAAACTGGGAGAAACAGACAACCCAGTTTACAGAAGAGTGTTTTCTGAAGCAAAACGGTCTTAAACCAACTCAGGGAACAGACCAGACTAGATGTACCAGAATAAGTCAGCAAATCAATGGCAAAGCAACAGTGAACCAAAAGTGATGGAAGTGAACAGTATATTCAATAGCACAGCCATCAAGAGGGGGAGGGATGAAGGGCGGGAGGTCAGAGAGCACACTGTAGGGGTCTGAAGGCTCTGCTGTCAATAGTGGGATGGAGGAAGCAGCAATGGGCAGGACACCAGAGACAGAAGATGGAAGGGGGAGGGAGGGAATGTGAGTCTGCAGCAAGACACAGAGTGAGGGAGGAGGGAGGCCATGGAAGCAATTGGCTGGCAGTGAGTCGTGGGTCATTCTGGAACAACACATGGTAAGACAGGGAAGAGACCACTACATACCGGACAAGCTGGCATTTATGGAATGTGGTTCAGGAAGCTGGGAGAGGATATTGGAATCATAGAGTTAGGAGGTGGGACAAGCAGAAATTAGGGTTTCTGTGCAGAGACAAACAATGTGATTGAGATTGAAATAAGAGACATATGTGGTGGACACAATGTTGGTTTTGCAGCTCAGATACTGGACAATCCAATGGGAAGGAGGCCCATGGTGACTGGTCCTATGGGAAGGTGGCCCATGTATACATCATCATAGAGTCATAGAGGTTTACAGCATGGCATCAGGCCCTTCAGTTCTACTCATCCATGCTGACCAAGTTTCCAAAATTGAACTAGTCCCATTTGCCTGTGTTTGGCCCAATCCTCTCTAAATCCTTCCTATCCATGTTCCTGTAAAAACGTCCTTGAAATGTAGTAATTGTACTCCCCTCTCCCACTTCCTCTGGCACACATACACACCATCCTCTGTGTGAAAAGGTTGTCTCTCCGACCCCTTATAATTCTTTCCACTCTTGGCTTAAACCTATTCCTTCTCGTACTGGACTCCCCTGCCCTGGGGAAAAGGCTTTAGCTATTCACCTTATTTATGACCCTCATGATTATATAAAGCTCATGATTATTAAGGTCACCCTTCAATCTCCTGCATTCCCTGGAAAACATCTCAGCCTATCCATCCTTGCCTTATGATTCAAACCTTCCAATTAATCTTTATTTTACCCAAACCAGTGTAATAACTTCCCTCCTATAGCAGGGTGAGCAGAAATGTACATAATGTCCAAATGTGGCCTTCCCAATGCCTTGTACAGCTGTAACATGATGTCCCAGCTCCTGTACTCCCTGCTTTGACCAGTGAAGGTGAGCGTGCCAAATACCCTCTTCACCACCCTGTCTGTCTGTGACCCCACTTTCAAGGAACTATGTACCTGTACCCCTCAGTCTCTCTGTTCAATAACACTCCCCATGGCTCTACCATTAATTGTGTAATTCCTGCCCTGGTATGTCATACCAAAATGCAACTCCTTCCATTTATCGAAATTAAACTCCACCTGGATTTGTTGACCCACTGGCCCAGTTGATGAAGATGACATTGCACTCTTGAATAACCTTCTTCCCTGTCCACTATTCCATCAATTTTAATGTCAGCCACAAACTTCCTGACCGTTCCTGCTATTTTCTCATCCAAATTGTTCATATAAATGATGAACAATAGTGGGTCCAGGATTGATTCTTGTGGCAGACGGCTGGTCACTGGCCTCCAGTCTGAAGAACAACCCTCTCTCACCAGCCTCTGCCTCCTACCATTAGGCCAATTTTATATCCAATTGGCGAGCTCTCCCTGGATCCTATGTGATATAATCTTACTAAACAGTCTACCAGGGAAACATTGTTTAAGGCCTTGCTAAAGTCCATGTGGACAGAGTGTACTGCTCCACCTTTATCTATCTCCGTGATTACTTCTTCAAAAACTCAGTCATCTACTCATCTCCATCGGAAACTCCAGTGAATAGGAGGCCCATGTTTACTGGTCTCTGTTGGAGGATTCAGTTAGAAGGAGATCCATGTTTACTGGTCTCTGTTGGAGGTTCCAGCAGGAAGGAAGCCCATGTTTACTGGTCGCTATTGGGTATTGGGGTCAGTTCCTTTCTGTTGTAACTGTGTGATAGTCCAACCCTCATCCCAGTGAAACAGCCTGATTCAGAGACTCATCATGAAAGTGGAAGGAAAGGGAAAGGGATTGGAACATGTTGTGAATGGACAGGATGGGTCAGTGGGTCAGAGTCTGTCCTGTCCCTCCAGCTCACACTGATGGCCTGAGGATCTCCTCTCTCTGCTGGGCCTTCATGGAATGAGCTTTGTGTCCAAACCAGTCCCCAGTGAGAATAGGCCAACAGCACAGAATTGCCTTTCTTTTGACAAGAATCTGTCCGTCTTCCTGAGCGAGGCCAAACCCTGGTCAATGTGGGAAATGGGGAGTTACTCCAGGAAAATACATCCTTCTGGGGGAAAGGGTTAATGTGCATTAGTGGTGCAGAGCAGAGGGAGATTTATCCTGCATTCAACTGTCACCACCCAGGACACTGTCAGAAAGAGAGAGAAGCGAGACAGAGAGAGAGCGAGAGGGTTTCTGTGTGTGTGCATGTGTGTGTGTGTGTGCAAGAGAGAGAGAGATCGGGGATAGAGGGAGGAGCATCTGAGACAGTGTGAGATATGTGAGGGGACCAAGAGAGAGGTAGAGGATGGTAGAAATGGTGAGGTTGAGGGATAGAAAGAGAAACAAGATGTGACTGAGCGGCATGGAGAGAGAGAAAGAGGTAGAATGGGTGTGATACCAAGACTGAAGGGAATCAAGAGAGAGAGGATAGGGTTGGGTGTGTGTATGTGTGAGAGAGAGAGAGAGAGAGATATGAGTATGGTTAGAGACAGAATGCCAGAGAGGGAGGGAGAGAGACTGTAGATTGGGATGCAGAGAGGGAGGGAGGGAGAGAAAGAGGGAGGAATAGAGAGGGGCAGATAACATTTGGATGCTTTCAATTATAGCGAGAGATGGAGTGAGTGACGGAGACAGAGAAAGATGCAGAAATAGAGATTATGAGACGGAGTGAGGAACTGGGAATGAGTTGGAGGGAGTGGCTTTGAGACAGAGAAAGAGAATATGAAAGAGATTAACAGTGGGGGAGAGAGAGAGATAGAGGTAGAGAGAAAGAAGTGTAAGGTGTGAATCAGAAAGGGAGATAGAGAGAGAGAGAGAGAGAGAGAAAGAGAGAGAGAGAGAGAGAGAGAAGAGGACAGGTCCTGGTCACCACATTCTGGGAAGGATGTGATTGTACTTGAGAGGGTACGGGGAGATTTCCCAGAATGCTGCCTGAATGTGAGCTTTGAGATAAGATTAGAAAGGTTGGGGTTGTTTTCCTTGGAGCAGTGAAGGCTGAGAGGGGACCTGATAGAGGGGTATAAGGTTATTTGGGGCAGTGATAGTGTGGGTAGGAAGGCACTTTTTACATGAGTAAAGGACTCAGTAACCAGGGACCGAGATTGAAGGTAACACAGACATGGACACACAGAAACTCGGAGCTGGAGCAGGCCATTTCGCCCTTTGAGTCTGCTCTGTCATTCAGTATGATCATGGCTGACCCTCTCTCTCAAAGCCATATTCCTGCTTTCTCCCCATTCCCTTCATGCTGTTAAAATGTAAAACAATTATCTCTCTCCTTTTCTTGAATATATTCAGTGGTAGAGAATTCTACAGGTTGACCACCCTCTGAGTGAAGAAATGTTTCCTCATCTCAGTCCTAAATGGTCTATCCTGTATCCCCCTGAGACTGGGTCCCCTGGTTCCAGACTCGCCAACCAGGGGAAACCTCCTCCCTGCCCAGCCCTGTTAGAATTTTATATGTTTCAATCAGATTCCATCTCATCCTTCTGAACTTGAGTGAGTCCAGGCCCAGTCAAATTGGAGAGTGAGAGGGGAATTGAGGAGAAATGTTTTCACCCAGAGGGTGGTGAGAGTCTGGAACTCACTGCCTGAAAGGCTGGTTGAGTCACAAACTCTCGTGACATTGGAGCAGTGTTTAGATATTCCCTTGTGTTGCTGTAACCTCTAGGGTAATGGGCCAAGAGCTGGAGGATGGGATTAGTGTCATCAGATCGCTGTTTAACAGCACAGATACAATGGGCCAAATGGCCTCATTCAGTGCTGTTCACATCAATGACTCTCTGAGACAGTGAGAAAGAGAGAGAGAGAGAAGAGGAAGTGTGAGGGGCTGACGTGGCTCTCTCTGCCTGATGCCATTTACATACTGAGGAACACCCAGTCAGACTCTCACAGGCTACAGCTTTATAAAGCAGAGCCCAGTGAAGGGAGAGTTTATCAGGAACCAGGCACAGGGACAGGAGCACACACCATGATTTCACACATCCAGCTGATCTGGCCCCTGGCATTCTGTGTCGCAGGTACAAATCTCTCTCCTTCCACCTTGAATCTTTAGCTGCTCTCCATTTCTCTTCAATTCCACTGACTTGTGATTGAAGGAAAAATGCTGAAACCAGAGGAATGCTCAGTGTCTCCAACAATCTCTCATTTGACAGGCTCTTTCTGTGACAGTTCTGACTTCACTGTGTTTCTCTCTGATCCCTCAGGTATCAGTGGGGACATCACCATGACCCAGTCTCCCCCGGTGCTGTCAGTGGGACTGGGCCACACTGCAACCATCACCTGTACGGCCAGTCAATCTGTTAGCAAGTGGGTTAGCTGGTACCAGCAGCGAGAAGGTCAGAAACCCTCTCTCCTGATCTATCAAGCAACAAATCGATTCACAGGAGTCTCCAATCGATTCACCGGCAAGGGCTCAGGGACCAGTTTCACCCTGACAATCAGCAACGTTCAGAATGAGGATGTCGCTGACTATTACTGTCAGCAGTATAGCAGCTCCCCCTATAGTTCGGGAAAGGAACCAAGCTCCGACTGAGTAAGTAAACGTCAATCCTCCGTTATTAACCCTGTCAATACTGAAACACACTTTCTAAAACACAAATGCTGAATTGTTGAAGGTATTAGTGAGAAGCTGCAGTGAATGAAATAGTTGATGAAGGAGCACTGTGTCTAACAGGGTGTCCAGCTGTATTTCTTTAGTTCCATTGTCCCTTTAAGCAGCAAGATATAAGTCAATTAGTTTTACTCACCGTGTGGAGGAGCTCTGTCCAGTTGCATCCTGTGGTCCCATTCCTGCAGCATGGAGTGAAATCAGTGAGTAGCCTCCTGCCAGTCTCAGTGTGTCGGACACAGGCAGAGTTTGATGTGAGCTCTGGCTCCCTGTCCCAGTCTCTGATCTCACTGACCTCAGCAGCAGCAGCAGCAGCAGCAGCAGCAGCACAGTGAGACACCGAGCTCCCACCTCCCCCAGCTTTAACTCTGCTCAATCACACAATCACAGAGTTGTTACAGTGCACACGGAGGCCGTTCCATCCATCCTGTCTGGACCGACTCTCCGAATGAGCAATTCACTGAGTGTCATTCTCTGCCTTCTCCCTGTCATCCTGCATATTGTTCCTTTTCAAATAACAGTCTCATTCCCTTCGGAATGTTTAAATTGAAGCTCCCTCCACCACACTCTCAGGCAGTGCATTCCACACCTTAACCACTCACTGGCTGAAAATGTTTTTCCTCATCTCACTTTTGATTCTCTCACTAATTACTTTAAATCTGTGCCCTCTCCTTCTCAATACTTTCATGAGTGGGAACATTTGTTCCATATTTCCTCTGGCCAGACACCTCCTGATTTTGAATTCCTCAAAAAAATTTCCTCTCAGCCTTCACTTCTCCAAGGCAGACAGTCCAAACTTCTCCAAAGTTTGTTCATAACTGACATTCCACATCCCTGAACCTTCTATGGGAATTTTTTTACCCCTTCTCCAAAATATTCACATCCTTCATGAATTATTCCCCTTATCTATTCCCGTAGTCCCATTTGCTTGCATTTCGCTAATTTCCCCCATACCGTTCCTGTCCATGTACCTGTTCAAATGACTTTTAAATGTTGTTATCATACTCACCTCTACGACTTCCTCTGGCAGCTCATTCAATACACCCACCACCCTCTATGTGAACGAGATGCACCTCAGGTCCCTTTTGAATCTTTCCCCTCTTGCTTTAAACCTCCTCTGCTGTTTAGTTTTGGACTCCCTTACTCTGGGGAATAAACCTGAGCTAGTCATCTTATCTATGCCCATTATCATTTTATAAACCTCTAAAATGTCACCCAGCAGCCTCTGACCTTCCAAGGGAAATAGCCCAGGCCTAACCAGCCTCTCCTTATAACTCAAACCCTCCAGTCTCGGTGACATCGTTGTCATCCTTTTTACACCCTTTCCAATTTAATGACATCCTTCCAATAGCAGGGTGACTGGGAATGGGCCTGATCAATACCTTGGAGAATCGTAACAACTCCCACACGTAATGCTCTGACCGATAGAAGCAATTGTACCAAATGCTTTCTTCACCACCCTGTCTCCATGTGACACCAGTTTCAATCCTCTATGTGCCTCCACCCCTTGGTCTCCCTGTTTGACAACACTCCCCATGGCCCCACAATTAACTGTGTTCGCCCTGGCCTGGTTTTTGTACCAAAATGTAACACCTCCTTATTATCTCAATGTGTAATGTAAATGTACTTTCAAATAGCCTTCTTCACTGTCCATGAAACTACCAATGTTAGTGTCATCTGCAAACTCACAAACCATGCCTCCTATATTCTCATTCAATTTGTTTCTATAAATGATGAACAATGATGAACCCAGAACCAATCCTTTTGCCACATCGCTGGTCACAGGCTTCCAGTCTGAAAACCATTATCTACCACCACTCTCTGTCTCCAACCATTAAGCCAACTTTGTATCAGTTAGCTTCCCTGGATCCAACTTGATCTAACTTACTAACCAGTTGTCCATGCAGCACCTTGTCAAAAGTCTTGCTAAAGTCCATGTAGACAATGTCTACCACTCTGCTCTCAGCTATCTTCTTGGTCATGTCTTCAAAAAACTCAATCAAATTTGTGAGACATGTTTTCCCACTGGCAAAGTCATGTGGACTATCCTTAATCAATCCTTGTCTTTCCAAATGCATTTAGATCCTGTCTGTCAAAATCCCCTCCAACAACTTACCATTATCAGACTCACCGGTCTATAATTCCCAGGGTATTCCTTGCAGACCTTCCTAAATATCAGCACAAAATTAGCCATGCTCCAGTCTTCCAGCACATCACCCGTGGCTGCTGATAATACAAACGTCTCACCAAGGGGTGTCAAAGTCTCTTCCCAAGCTTCCCACAAAGTACTGGGATGGAGCTGATCAGCTCCTGGGGATTTATCTACCTTTATGAGTTTAAAGAACAGATTACAGCATCTCTTCTTCTGTAATATGGACTCTTCTCAAGACATCAACATTTATTTCCCGAATTTCCTTCACTTCGATGTCCTTCTCAACCATAAATACTGCGGCAAAATATTAGATTGGTAACTCATTTATATTCTGTTTTAAAATAAAATATGAAAATTCTAAGAGTGAGACATTTGGAGGTGATCCATGGGATATGATCCATGGTCATGACTTTACTCTGGAATGTCCTTTGTCCTTTTCCACTGTCTCCCTAATCCTTGTGATACAATTCCCTAAATGTCCTCTCACTGATACTTGATCTACATGGGCCTCCTCATTCCCAAGATCCAGGTCTGGCAGAGTTTCCTTTCTGATTGGAATGGGAACACACGGTTGGAGAAAATTCACCCGAGCACACTCTCACAACTCTGGCCCCTCTCTGCCCTTCACACTGCTCCGATTTCATTCTATATTCTGATAATTAAAGTTACCCAAATGTGTGCTGTGAATTTCTTGCAGATTTCTTCCTCTACATCCTTCCCTCTAGTTGGTGACCGACAGACTGCACTGAACAACCTGATTGCACCTTTTTTGTTCCTTATCTCAAACCAAATCCATTCTGCCCTTGACCCCTCTGGGATATCCTCTTTCTCCAGCTCTGCACCGATCTTAACCAATCCCACACCTTCTTCCCCTTTTCCTATCTTTATTGAACACCTTGTATCCAGGAATATTTAACACCCAGTCCTGTCCTCATTTGAGCCTCATCTGTAAGAGCAACAACACCAGACTTCCACTTGGTAATATGCGTCTGTAACTCCCCAATCTTACTCCCCATACTCCACGCAGGCCCATACATGCACACAGTTAGTTGGATTTAGAAATTATTACTCTCTCCCTCACTGTGACCCGGCCAAGAAAGTTACTATTCCTTACTTAAGAGTATCTATCTCTTGCATGATTCTGTTTTCCTTGGTGTTCCTCCCTGATATTTCCTCCTGGTTCCCGCAGCCCCCCCTTCCATGTTCATTTAAACCCTCTCCAACAGCACCAGCAAATCACCCCACAAGGAGCTCAGTTCTGTTCAGGAGCAACCCATCTGGTCTATAGAGGTCACATCTCCCACAAAGTCATTCCCAATGTCCCAATAATCTCAAACGCTCCCACTGGACCACCTTTCCAGCCTCAGATACACCCTGCCTTATCCTTCTGTTCCCATCCTCACTTGCATTGGTCACTGGGAGTAGTCCAGAGATTCACAATTTTGAGCTGCTGTTGCTAATTGCCTCCAGAGCTCCCTAAATTCTGACTGCAGGACCACATCCCCTTTCTCCCTCTGTCACTGAGACCACAACTGCTGCCTGTTCCCCCTCACCCTCAGGGTGGGAGACAACACACCATCCTGGAATCCCATCTGTAGCTGCAGAAACACCTACCGATTCCCCTCACTCTCGAATCTCCTCTCACTATCGCTCTTCCAGTCTTCCTTGTGCCTCCCTGTACAGCTGAGCCCCCCGTGGTGCCATGGACTTGGCTCCGGCTGCACTCCCCAGATGAACCATCATTCTGATCAGGATTCCAAACTGAATCCTGGTTGGAGAGTGGGATGCACTCAGGGGATTCCTGTACTAGCGGCATAGTCCTGTTGGACTGTCTGCTGCTCCCCCATTCCCTCTCTCCCTGCATACTCTGAAGCTGCAGAGTGACCACATCTAGAAACGTGCTCTCCACGGAGCTCTCAGCCTCACAGATGCTCCACACTGACACCAGCTGCTGCTCAAGCTCCGAAACCCAGAGCTCCAACTGCTGTCACTGACCACACTTCCTGTATTCATGGTATTCCAGGAGCTGGGAAGCATCCTGAAGTTCCCACATGGAACAGGGTGCACACTCTCACCACTCCCTGGTTATCCCTTGATAAAGTTCTGATGACAAACAGCTCCAGCTGGGCTCAAATCCAGGCTTTTCAGTGTTCCAGGGTTTGGCAGAGTCTGTTCAAAAGACAATATGATAACAGAGCAGAATTAGGCCATTCGGCCCATCAAGACTGCTGTGCCGTTTGGGCATGGCTGACGTGTTTCTCACGAACATTCTCCTGCCTTCTTCCCATTATCTTTGATCGCCTTCCCAATCAGGAACCTATCAATGTCCGTCCGAAACACCTCCACAGCATGAGTTCCACAGATTAACCACCCTCTGGCAGAAGAAATTCCTCCTCATCTCAGTCCTAATGGATTATCCCTAAATTCTGTGGCTGTGCCCTCTGGTCCATGTTTCTCTTACTGGTGGAAACATCTCATCCCTGCCCACTCTATTCAGGCCTCTCAGTATTCTGTAAGTTTCAATATGATCTCCGCATGTCCTTAAGAACTCTATCAAGTACACATCCACAGTCCTCAATCTCTCCTCAACAGACCAGGCTGTCACCCCCAGGGTCATTCTCATAAACCTCCTCTGGATCTCCCCCAATGCAAGCACATCCCTCCTTAGATACAGGTCCCAAAACTGTTCACAATATTCCAAATGCAGTCTGACCAGAGTCTCATACAGCCTCAGCAGGACACACCTGCTCTTGTATTCTAACTCAGTTGAAATGAATGCTAACATTGCATTTGTCTTCCTAATTGCCAACTGAACTGACATATTAACCTTAAGTGAAATCTGAAAGAGGACTCCTAAGTCCCTTTATGTTTCAGAATTCCAAATTTTCCCATTTAGAAAACAGTTTGAGTCTCTATTCTTCCAACCTAAGGGCATAACCTCATACTTTCCCACTTTGTATTCCATCTGTCACTTCTTTGCCCGCTCTCTGAGTCTTTCCAAGTCCTTCTGCAGCCTCTCTGGTTCCTCAACTCCCTCTGTCCCTCCCCTCATCTTTGTGTTATCAGCAAATTTAGGAACAATGCCCTCAGTTCCTTATCCCAGATCGTTAATATATAATTAATTGTTACATGAATAGCTGAGGTCCCAACACTGCCCCCTGCTGAACTGCATGAGGCACCAGCTGCCATCCTGCAAAAGACCCATTTATTTCCACTCTCTGTCCATGTCAGTACTGGGTTCCAAACCCCATGGGCTCTTATGTTGTTTAGCAGCCTCCTGTATGGCAACTTGTCAAAGGCCTTCTGGAAACGCAAACAGATCATGTCCATTGGCTCTCCTTTGTCTAACTTGCTCATTGATATTATTGCATATAATTCCCAGCTTCTCCCTCTCGAACTGCAGGGTGAATTGTATCACATTATGGTCACTGCCCTCCTCAGGGTTCACTCACCTTCAGCTCCCCAATCAGGGCTGCCTCCGGAATCACTAAATCCGGAATTATCTGTTTCCTAGTGGCTCTACCACAAGCTTTTCCAAAAAAAGTATCTCTTAGACATTGCATGAATTCCTTTCCTTGAGATCCATTCCCAACCTGACTTTCCCAGTCCACCTGCATATTGCAGTCCCCATGATTATTGTAATAATCCCTTTCTTACATGCGTTTTCTATCTCCTGATTTATTTTCTGATCCACATCCCGACTACTGAGAGGAGACTTGTACATAATTCCCATCAAGCCCTTTGCTATTTTGTGGGTCCTGAAGTTGACTCACACAGATTCTATGCTTTCCAAATCCATATTTCCTCTTGCTGTCGATGTAATTTCAGTTCGTCCTGACAGGGTAAACCTGCTCCTCCCTCACCCTACTCCCACCCCCTTCACATGTACCTATCATTAGAAACATAGAACATTGAAAATGGCTGCAGGAATCGGCCACTCAGCCCTTTGAGTCTGCACCACCGTTCAATATGATCATGGCTGATTACCCAATCTCATTATCCTATTCCCACTCCACCCCCATATCCCTTGATTCCACAGGTTCACAACATCGGAATAACTTAACCCTTAATCTTCGACTGTGACCCCGAGTTTTGGAATTTCCTAATATCAAGAACATTCTTCCAGCATCAAGCCTGTCAAATCCCATCAGGGTTTTATATGTTTCTGTGAGATTCCTCTCATTCTTCTAAATCCCAGTGAGTACAAGCCCAGTTGATCTAGTCTTTCCTCATATGTCAGTCCTGCTGTCCCTTCCCTTCCAGTGAACCTTCGCTGGACTCCCTCAATAGCAAGAATGTCCTTCCTCAGACTAGGAGACCAAACCTGCACATAATACTCAAGATGAGGCCTTAATTCCGCAAGACATCCTTTCTCCAATACACAAATCCTCTCACTGTGAAGGCCAGCATGCCATTAGCTTTCCTCACTGCCTGCTGCACCTGCATGCCCCCTTTCAGTTACTGTTCCACCATGACACCCAACTCTCATTGCACCTCACCTTTTCCTAAACTTTCACCATTCACTAATAATCTGACTTCCTGTTTTACCACCAAAGTGGAAAATCTCACATTTACCCAAATTATATTGCATTTGCCAAGTATTTGTCCACTCAGCCAGCCTGTCCAAGTCACTCTGCAGCCTCTTAACATTCTCCTCACAGCACACATTGCCACCCAGCTGAGTGTCATCTGCAAATTTGGAGGGATTGCATTCAATTCCTTTGTCCATATCATTTATGTATATTGTGAACAGCTGGGGTCCCAGCACTGAACCCTGTGGTACCCCACTCATCACTGCCTGCCACTCTGAGAAGGACCCATTTATTCCAACTCTCTGCTTTCTATCTGCCAACGAGTTCTCTCTCCATGTCAATACATTACCTCCAATACCATGAGGTTTAATTTTGCTCACTAATCTCTTGTATGGGACCTTGTCAAAAGCCTTTTGAAAGTCCAGAACACAACATCCACTGGGTCCTGAGGGAGGGTCACTCAATCTGAAATGTTAACTTCGATTGCTATCCACAGATGCTGCCAGACCTGCTGAACTTTTTCATCAATTTTTGTTGTTCATTGATTCAGCCTTGTCCATTCTCCACTGATCACATCCTCAAAACCTTCCAGAAGATGTGTCAGGCCTGATTTCCTTTTAGTAAATCCATGCTGACTTGGACCGATCCTGTCACTGCTTTCCAAATGCTCGGTTACTGTATCTTTAATAACTGACTCCAGCATTTTCCTCATGTATAATTCCTCATTTTCACTCTCCCTCCTTTTATTAAAAAGTGGAGTTACACTGGATACTGTCCAGTCCACTGGAACTCTGTCAGAGTCGACAGAATGTTGGAAATGATCAACAATGTGTCCACTATTTCTACACCCACTTTCTTAAATACTCTGATGACTTGCTGGCCCCCGGGGACTTACAAGTTTTGATACCATCAATCTCCCCAAGACCATTTCCTGACTAACAAGGATTACCTTCAGTTCCTCCTTCACACTTGACCCACTATCCCCTCACATTTCCTTTCAATAGGATGTGCATCCGTGGATATTTAGTTCCCAGCCCTGATCCCCTTGCAGCCACGTCCCTGCACTACAGGCTCATTTACCTTGTTTCATATACTCGATGCATCTCGTACAACACCCTCAGTCATACACTGACTGCCTCCTTCTCATAGTTATCTCCTTTAGAAATCACAGAATCCCTACAGTGTGGAAGCAGGCCATTCAGCCCAGATTGACCCTCCAAAAAGCACCCCACCCACCCTACAATTCCCATGGATAATTCTCCTGACCGAAACAGCTTTGTGACAATGGGAGGAAACCCAAGTTTTCAGGGGTAGAATGAGTAAATCCCACACAGACAGTCAATTGGAATTGAGTCTGTGTCTCCGAAGCTGTGAGACAGCAGTGCGAACCACTGATCGACCATTCCACCCTGCGGTGCCTCAAGTTCGATTCCTGATCCTTTCCATAATCTCGATCCTATTACTTGGTCTGGATACTTTAATAACTTCTCCTGAGCTCCTACCTTCTTTAGTTAGTTTAAATTCCTCACAAACTTGATTTCCCTTGGTTTGTGTGGTACCACTTTGTCTACATTATTCCGAATGGTTCATGTGTTAAGAGACAAAACCTTTAAGCTTGTTCTATATTGTTCTTCCCTGCACTTTTAAGTTTCCTCAGTACAATATGACATTCACAATACTCTGTCCCTTTCCTTTTATTTTCTAGTAACAATCAATTCCATCACTAACCAGTAATCCTATTTCCTCCTTTGACTTTCATTTTCTCATTTTCAATCGAACTGTTCTAGTTACTTTCTCTTTGAATCGTATTCAGGCTGATACTTATTCCTGAACAAACATCACTCAAAAATGTTTGTGGTTCACTGTTGCTTGTGGGATCTTGCTGTGTACAATCTGGCTTCCATATTTCCTACATTACAACAGTGACCACATTTCAAACAAGTCCCACACTGTCTGCAAATATCTTTAGGACAGCATGGATCTTTCTTTTCATTGGATGAACTGGGAGTCTTTCAGATGTGAAAGATGCTGTTCCAATAGTGCACAGTTCTCCTCCTGAACTACAGTTACTGCTATATATGTCCCTCTCTTTTGTGAAAACAGACCAAACGTTTTCACGAGGAACTTCCATCTCCCACCACTGCACACAAGTTCCCTTCCTGCTCTCGAATGGGCCTCATACATTCCTTCATTCTCTTGTTCTTTCTGTGATTATAAAACATCACTGGGATTTCCCTGACTTCATTTGGACACATTTCATCTTGTTTGCTCTTTGCTTTCCTCAGGTCCTGATAAATTTCACCCCTGCATTTTGTCTTTCAGCCACTTTTACCCAATCCCTGCCCAGTTCAGTAAAATGGTTTGTTCCCAAATGAAAACTTTTACACTTGCTCCGTGGTTCTCCATTTCCATCCCGACTCTCAATCTCACTGAGTTCTGATCACTGTCACTGAAATGCTCCCCCATTGAGTGCCCTTCTAGCTGCCGACATTCATTCAGGAAAGAATGATCCAAAACTGCCCCTTCTTTTTCACCATCACCCTCTCAGGGGCAATTAGGGATGGGCAATAAATGCTCGCCCTGTCAGTGACAGTCCCATCCCAAGAAGCAATTTTAAAAGGTCCTGTCCTTTTATGGGGTCTGTTAGGTATTAACTACAAATGTTCAAATGGATTGTTTTGCCAGTGAATGTTCAGAGTTTTTGAAGTCCCTTTGAATGGCAGGGATTAAAATTGTTTGTCTTGTCTTTCAGGCCGTGAAAACTCTCAGCCCAAGCTCACCCTGCTGCCCCCCTCCCAAGAGCAGGTCAATGCCAAGGGCACTGCCACCCTGGTGTGCCTTGCCAATCACTTCTATCCCGATGAGCTGGAGGTGCAGTGGAAGAAGGATGGTGCAGTCATTTCGGACGGGGTTCAGACCAGCAACTACCTGCGAGCTTCGGACAGCACCTACAGTGTCAGCAGCCTGCTGACTCTCTCTGGGTCTGACTGGGAGTCCAACGCTCGGTTCTCCTGTGCCCTCACCCACGTGACCCTCCCCTCGCCCCTCAGCAAGAGCATCAGGAGATCAGAATGTGTGTAGAGTGTTTGAGACAGTCCACAGAGGAGACACAACTTTAAATAGAACAGGGCTGAGCTGGCAGGACAAAGGTCATTGTCAGCACTGAATTTCAACTCTCTTCCTTCTTGGGATTGGCTCAGTGACATTTCTGAGGTTCAAGGGTGAAGGCAGGTCATTGGGATCATCAAAAGGAAGCTTTACTCTGTATCAAACCCCATGCCGAACCTGTCCTGGGATCGTTTTATGGGGACAGTGATGACTTGTGATGCCAAGTAAAACCTCTCGAAGATGCTGAAAACTATCAGCTGTACAAAACAATGTGAACCTCTGAAATTTCTGCTTCAGTAAACCAGATCTCCTTCCTGCTCAGCCGTCAGTTCGAATTTAAGCTTCTGTCACGACTTAAAGGGACAGGATTCTCAGGTTATTGAGAAAATCTCCACAAGTGTTTTCCTCAAGCTCCATTGTGGCTGTGATTTTGAGTAGCTTCCTCTGTCTGGGCTGTTAATTGCAGTCTTTTTTCTGTCAACGTAAATCTGGAAAAGGGAATAAAGATCAAGAAGATTCAGTCTCTGTCTCGTGTGTGCTTTGGGAATAGCCAGAGCTACTGGGAACCCTGCATTGATGAATATGATCAGCAGCATCTTGTTACTCAGAATAACAATTTCACAGGTTTTGGGAAATAAATATTCCTTAAATTAGACTTGGGTTTTCTTCACTCTTAAAGTGCGATGCATTGGTCCTGTTTGTCCCTGGAGTCAGATTGAGAATGTTAAATCTGGGGAGTCTGGGAGTCACGGCTGGGGAGGGCAGTCAATGATAAACTGGTTCCACTTTCTGCTGCCATATTCTGTAGCCCCTGGGGCCATCTCAGTGAGAGTCATCCAGGGCTCAGGGTGGATTACAGAGCAGATCATTGACCTGATTGTTGCATTCCTTAGTCCACATGTGACCCCAGTAATCTCATTCTAGAGCTTTAGTATAGTGGGAACCAATGGGGCTGAAATCTTATCCAAACAGACCCTCACACAGCGGGGAGGCTGCTGGTGGCTCAGAAACCCCTTGGATTCAGTCCCAGATTCCACTGTGGCTCTTTCATTCAAACACAGCATTAGCACACTGACACCACATTCAGAGGACAATCCTGAGATGGGGCAAGTTTGGTTCTTGATTCCAATGTGGGGAAATGGGGGTTGGATGTGAAATGTCTAGTCTGAAACTGGTACTTTATAATGAAGAATAGAAACTGTTGTTAGAATAAAGTCGTGTTGATGGGAGTGAGGAATATCTCAGTTGTCTGTCTCCAGAATCCACACACTACACACATCCTTCTGTCAGACCCTGAAGGCAGAGAAACTGCTCCTTGGCACCCTATATTTCTCTATCTTTCCCAGAAAAGGTGAAGTATTCTCTGCCTCAGTGATTCCCTGGGACAGGACATTTTAAAAAGGGCTGTGGGAAGGGAACTGTTGCCTCTCAATGACAAGCCAATGGAAGGATGTGGAGCTGGCTCTGTGAAATGTTCGGACACAGAGGATGACGCCAGAAGGAATTCAATGTTGTCACTCTCTCCTTTGCATTTGCTAAACTGGTAACAATTTCTTTTTGCTCACAATTTGCTCTCTCGAATTTGATCCACTTTCCTTTCTTACTTTGCTTTTTTTGACTTCAGTCTGTGGGTAGTTCCATCAAAACCCAATCTCCTCACACTCATCCTGGCCCCTGAAGAGATTAGAGACAAACTGCAAATGCTGGAATCCAAGGTTGACAAGCAGGAGGCTGGGAGAACACAGCAAGACTGGCAGCATCAGGAGGTGGAGAAATCGACGTTTTGGGTGTAAACCTTCTTCAGGAAGTGGGGTGGGTGGGAGCTGCAGATAAAGGGAGTGGTGGGGGCAGGGTGGTTAGGTGGGGATAGGTGGAGACAGGCCGAGGGTAGGACATGGTTGATCGAAGGGAGGGATAATTCTGGATTCATCTCTCCCATCGACCAATCAGGTCATACTCTCTATCTTTCTCAATCTATCCTCACCTCACCACCTCGCTCCCACCCACCCCTTTATCTGTAACTCCCCTGACACCTACCCTCCCCCTTCCTGAAGAAGGATTACACCTGAAACGTTGACCCCTGAAGAGATTAGACGAGGTTATTTCATGGAATCAAACCATCGAGCCCATCAATCCTGAAAACAGATTCCAACATTGAAGTCCCATTTGCTGGTTGCAAATGTAAAGTCTCTTTCAGGCTGAAAGAAGGAAGCTTTCAATTGAGAAATGAGTGAGCTTAACCCAGATCCTGAACAACAGCACTTCAGAATGGAGTGATATAAATCAGAAGCAATATAAATACAGGGCAGCTTATATACTGCAGCTCGCACTGAGTGCAGCCAGCACAGAGGGGAATGCTGGGGAGTTTGGTCAGTGTGGGAGTTTGGTGAACTCAGGGAAGGAGTCCACCTTTGCTTTTCCAAAGTGGTTTGGAACTGTCACTTCAGCTGCTGGGAGCCTGCACATGCACTTGGTTTGAATGAAACAAAATGGTAAACAAGAAAATAGGAATCTGGAAATTGTTTCGTGTGAGGGAATGTGTAAATAGACTGCTTCAGGACATGTCCATTAGGGGAGGTTAATAAATGGAAAGTACTGAAACTTCAAAACAGAGATTGAAGACAATTACTGGACCAATGAAGGAATGGATATTTTTCAGTTGTCAGTAAGATCAACATTTCTTTATTGCATTGAAATGATTCAGGGTACATACATCTGCAGTGGATGTATAAAACGACAGGACCTCCCATTCAGGGAGTTTGGAATGAAGGCTGAATTGAAAAAGCAGTGATATATCAGGGAGTGCCAGAGATACCTGGAGACCTAGTTCCAGAAGGAAGTTATAGGCCTCAGGACTGCACAGTTCAATTCCATGTGTAGTAAGGGGCAGGAGGGTACGACACACGAGGGAGGCAGATACTTGCAGAATACTGTGGGACAGGAAAACCCCTCACTCTTCTAAACCCCAGCGAGAACAAGGCCAGCCTTTCCAATCTTTCTCATCTCACAGCCCCCTCATTCCAGCGATCAATCGGGTAAAACTCATCTGAACCACCTCCAATGCATTTATATTCTTCCTTCAATAAGGAGACCAAAACTACACACAATACAGTATTTGAGATGTGATCACACCAATGTCCAGGAATAACTGAGACATCACAGTCTCACTTTCTGGTCCCAAATCATGCCTACTCTTAATTTTCCCAGCGTTTTTACTGTCCATCTTTAATTGTCCTGGACAAGATGGTGCTGAGCTGCCTTCTTCAACCGCTGCAGTCTGTGTGCTGGAGGTAGACTCATAATGTCCTTAGGAAGGGAATTCCAGGATTCTGACCCAGTGATGATGTTTCCAAGTCAAACTGGTGAATGGCTTGGAGAGGAACTTGCTGGGGTGATGCTGCCCTTGTCCTTCTTGATTCAAGTAATCATGGGTTTAGAAGGTGTTGTCTCAGGACCTTTGGTGAATTTCTGCAATGCATCTTGTAGATAGTACACACAGATGTTACTGAATGTTGGTGTGGAGGGAATGGATATGTGTGGAAGTGGTGCCAAACAAGCGGGCTAAAATTTGATAAACAAAATTTAAATAAAATAATATAAAACAACCTAAAATGAAATAAAATAAAATGTTGCTGCTTTTTTGATAAAACATCACTGAACCCCAAATATTAACTCCTCCCTTTTACATGATAATGAGGAAAGAACTCTTGTTGGTGCAGTTTTTTTTTAATCATCTCAGAATAGTCAAAGCTGTGAGCACAGAGCAGTCACGTTCCCGGACAAGATGGTGAGGTCCCGCAGACAGTAAACGAATGACGAGACATGTCTGTTTTGTTGGCACTCGTTGAATAGCGAGCAGGATACCCGAGGGAATCTCTTCAGAATGGGATCTTGTCGAACCCCCTGAGGTGGGGATGGGGGTGGTCAGGGTGTGGTGGTGGTGGAGCGTCAAATGGTGGAGCCAGAGACTGTGCAACTTTCAGCAGTGCACCTCGGTCTCAGCCTGGATTCTGTGCTCTCATTTCTGAGGTGGCTTTCAATCCGATGACCATTTTGACGATGAGGCAGGAGCATTGCCCATGGAGCCACGGTCAGTAACAATGTAAACTGTGTGGCTCTGAAAGCCTGAGTCTGCATCTCAGCTCAGACGATATCATCTCATTCATCAAATCTGTTTCTGCCCCTCTGCAGGCTGACCAGGCTGTCGGTGCCTTTCCAACACTCCCACGTTTCCTCCTGTGTCACAGCTCATTCTCCTGAGGGATAGTTGTGCTTGGAGTCGAGAAGTGTGGGGCTGGGAAAGCACAGCTGGTCAGGCAGTTGTGCTCAGGCCGAGGACATCACCTTGTCCCTCTGTCAGATCCTCTTCAAGAAACTCATGGCTCACCACCACCGCTCAACAGTTAGGGAAGGGCAACGAGCAAGGATGGAGATGTGGACGCGATGCCTCAAGTGCTGTTCTCTGCAGTTTGGGGCACGCTTTGACAGCTGTTTGTTAGATCTTTGAGTGTAATTCATTTTTTGCTGATGCCAGTGATAATCCAAAGGACACTCCACCTTTCAGTCTGACAAACCAGGGTCACCCATGTCATGGCTCTGTTTCTGGCCGAGGCTCTAGTCTTTCAAAGAGATGAATTCAAGCCTCACCAGTTTGATCATTTGAATTGTATGCCATTTATTTTGATTTCTCCTGGGATGGGGTGGGGGTGGGCGTTGACGTGTCGGTTATTTGTTGCCCTTCCCGAATTGTCCTGGAGATGGCAGTGGTGAGCCATGTAATATCTGGGAAGCAACTGATAGATCATTCTCACTGGAATCGACTGGAATGAATGTAGGTTTATTCATGGCTAATGGAAAGAGTCATTACCCATAATCCTCAGCTGCTGTGCAAGTACTCTATAGTTACTAGAAGGCAGTTGTGTCTCTCTGCCCGAACAATACAAAGTCAGAAGTCACACAAAAGCAGGTTCTAACCAACAGGTTCATTTTAAATCACAAGCTTCCGAAACGCTGTTCCTTTATCAGGTGTACCCCAGTCCACCATCGACATCCCCACATTACTGAACAGTACAAATAAACTGGGGCTTTGAGAGGATCTAACCGGCTCCATCTGGAGAATCGTGGGGAGAGAGAGAGAAAAAAAAGAGAACAGCTTTCGGACCAGGATACTTATCGCATCACAGTGAAAATGCCCTGCATGCTATGATATATCCAAACGGAGTACTTTGGTGTGATTTTTGATTGTCTCCAGATTGTGCTTTTTTTCATTCTATGATATACGTGAACTATGTCAGTATTGGGTATCACAAAGCATGTTTGGTATCACAAAGTATGTTTCCTCCATTGAACACTTTCCAACACACTCTCTCCATCTTGCTTTAATCCTTATTGACTCTTGGACATTCCCCCTACACTCTCATTCTGTCCTGGTCCCAGAGGAATTGATGGCCTGAGTTCATGACCCCGCACTGTGTGAAGGTTGGTGTGAAGTGAGGCCAGTGTGTTGGAGCTTGGGCCCCTGCCTCAGGCCCAGGTGCAGGGGCCTGTTCAACAATCTGCACATTGTCCTTTTTCTCTTTCTGAATGAACTGGATCAAGTTGCAGTAACGAGCTGGCAACAAGGTGTCTTCTCTAAAATGTTCCCCGCATTAAATACAGAACTGGCTTAGTTACAGGAAACAGAGGACAGTGATGGAAGGATAGTTTTCAGAATAGAGGGTGGAGACTCATGATGTTCCACAGGGTTCAGTGGTGGTCTACATAAATGAATTGGAGGAGGGCATAGCTGGTCTATTTAGTAAGTTTACGGTTAATACAAAGATTGGTAGAGTTGTGGAAAATGAGAAGGTTTGTCACAGGATACCGCAGGATATAGATCAGTTGGCTGCTTGGATAGAAAAATGGCAGATGGAGCTTAATCCAGACAAATGTGAGGTGATGCATTTTGAAAGGTGATGTACAGGTGGGAATTATACAGTGAATGGCAGAATCCTCTGGAGTATTGATATGCAGAGAGATCTGGGTGTGCATGTTCACGGATCACTGAAGGTGGCAGCACAGAGAGGTAAAGCAGTAAAAAAGGCTTATGGCATGCTTGCCTTCATTGGAAGGGACACTGAGTATAAGGATTGACAAGTTATTCTGTAGCTTTATCAAACAATAGTTAGGCCACACTTGGAATATCGCATGCAGTTCCAGTCAGCACACTACCAGAAGGATGTGGATGTTTTGAAGATGGTGCATAAAATGTTTACCAGGGTATTGTCTGGTATGGGGGATTGTAGTTCTGAAGAAAGGTTGGATAGACTGGCTTTGTTTTCATTGGAATACGGGAAAATGAAGTGTGTCCTGATAGAAGATTACAGAGTTGTGAACGGCATAGGTAGCATGGAAAATATGAGGATTTTTTTCAGGGTGTATGCATCACGTACTCAGGGACAGAGGTTCAAGGTGCGGGGGAATTTAAAACAGATGTGTGAGATAAGTATTTTACACAAAGGGAGTTGAGTATCTGGAACACACTGCCAGAGGAGGGGGTGGAAGCAGACAGAATAGAATTATTCAATAAATAAATAATGCATGAATAGGAAGGGAATAGAGGGCTATGAATCCTGTAGGTGAAGACAGTTTCTGTGAGGAAGGCCAAACTGTGTCAGCACAGGCTTGTAGGGCCGAAGGGCCTGTTCCTGTGCTGTATTGTTCCTTGTTCTTTGGTCCCTGCTGTTGACTTGGATTCTCGGGAGCCAGCTCCGTATGAAGAGCCTGTTCTCATTCTTTTGTTGGAGTTCATGGGGCAGCGCTGCTTCCTTGCTGCGTCACTGATCAAACCAACAATGCGGAAAGCCTCTTGATATTTTAAATACACTGTCTGCAGGAAAATGTTTGGCCGAGGTTTTAATATTGTTTAATAAGATAATGACGTCAATACACCAGTGTTGTTTACGGCTCGGAACGTTTACCATCATGGTCCAAGATTTAAATGCACCATCTCTCATTTGTGATAATACAGTTTTCAATGTTTCTCTCCCCTTATGTGTTATGAAGCGGTTTGCAAACATGTTTTGATGAGGACAATGCATCTTCAACATCGTATGACGGAGTGGGTGTCTGTTTGAATTCACACTTGCAATAATACAGTTTTAAATGTGTCAGTGTTACTTTCCCCACTCTCTGGGGGATATCGCTGCCACTATCCCCATTCCACCCTTCACTCTCGGGGTGATACCATTTTTAACATCCTTTCTGTCTGAGAATGTCATTGTTCTTGTCCCTCCCTCTCTCAGGGACTGGGTGGGTGTTTCACGTGCACCTGGTTTGTTAGATCCATTCTTGTGAAATGGGTAATCCCTGTTTTACTCTGGTAACAGTGAGTTAAAGCCCGGCACAGTTCACCCTTCATCTCCATCATATCTCAGGGCCTAAGGTTGGTCAGTACTGTCTGGCACCAGATCAATCCCACCACTTCCCACAGTTTTCCCTCTTTCCTATCTTTACTGGACACCTTATATCCAGGAATCCCCAATCCCGGATCTCTGTTAGAACCACAACATCAGATTTCCACTTGACAATCTGCATCTGTAACCCCCCCAATACTGTATTATTAACCCATTTCAGTCTGTATCCCATCAATCAGGGACCCTAATAGGCAAAGGCTGTATTTAAATAATCTCAGTGACTGTGGAGACCTGGTTGGGAACAATCAGCAGGATCAGTCACACCATTTGCATTCTGCACAGGGCTCGGGATTCCAGGGGACCCATTGTGCTTGGGTCTGGGACTGAGGAGCAAGAGCAAGGCCTGTAATCTCTGGTCTCTGTCCCTGATTTGTGGGTCCGCTCTGATGGAGACCATTGTGAAAGCCATAGTCAACATCGCCACCTGCTGACCTGGAGAAGCAAGAACATGCAGTGCTTGTGGGAATAACCTGAATGTGATCAGAGGACAAGGTCAAACATCATACGACACCAGGTTATAGTCCAACAGGTTTATTAGAAAATACAATCTTTCGGAGTCTTGCCCCTTCTTTCAGGTGCTCAGAGGAGCAAACAAGGTGAATTTAATCAACAGAGAAAACAAACTCTGCTGTTCATTTCCTTCTCGGTTGTCTCTGTTCTCCTCAATGACATGAACAAGAGAAAAGGCAAGAATAAAGAATATAAGGACACCACACCAGTGACCTCCGAGTATGTGAACAATACTTGGTGAGAATATTTTCCTGCTTTTTCAATGTTTGGTATCAATTCAAAGCAGAAAGAGTCTTTCTCTCTCCTTCCCTCCTTGAAACGTTTACTGAGATGATCAAACACAGCAACAGTTCATGTGATGGGTTGAGGGGATTGTCTAATGATCGAGGGAGGGGACTGGGTCAGGATTCCCTGGAATTTAGAAGGTTGGGAGGAGATTTCACTGAAACATTTTAAATTCTCCAGGGCCCTGACAGGGTAGATTTTGGAAGGAAGTGCCCCTACCTGGGTTTGGAGATGCCGGGGTTGGACTGGGGTGTACAAATTTACAAATCACACAACACCAGGTTATAGTCCAACAGGTTTAATTGGAAGCACTAGCTTTCGGAGTGCCGCTCCTTCCTCAGGTGAAGGTTGGTGAAGGAGCAGCGCTCCAAAAGCTAGTGCTTCCAATTAAACCTGTTGGACTATAACCTGGTGTTGTGTGATTTTTAACTTTGTCCCCCCTACCTGGGGATTCTAAAGCAGAGTCACAGTCTGGGAATAAGGGATTAGGCATTTAGATCAAAGATGAGGAATGGGTGGCACAGTGACTAGCACCACTGTCTTACAGCACCAGGGAGCTGGCTTCCATTCCACCCTGAGGTGATTTTCTTTGTGGAGTTTGCTTGTTCTCCCCATGTCTGAGTAGGTTGCCTCCGGGTGCGCTAGTCTCCATTCTCAGTCCAAGAATGTGCAGGTTAGGTGAACTGGCCATGGGAAGTGTAGGGTTACAGCAATAGGAGAGGGGTGTGGTTCTGGGTGGAATGCTGCTTGGACTTGATGGCCTTCTTCCACACAGTAGGAATTCTATTTATCCTATCCATGCCCCTCATACTTTTGTAAACATCTATAAGGCCTCCTCTCAGGCTCTGATGCTCCAGAGAAAACAGCCCCAGCCTGCTCAGTCTCTCCCTATAGTGCAAATCCTCCAACCCTGGCAACATCCTTGTAAATCTTTTCTGAACCCTTTCAAGTTTCCCAATTCCAGTACTCAATACTCTGACCGATAAATGAAAGCATACCAAACACCTTCTCTTTCCTTTCTCCCTGCGACTCTACTTTCAAGGAGCTATGGACCTGCCCTCCAAGGTCTCTTTGTTCTGCAACATTCCCTAGGGCCTTACCATTAAGTGTATAAGTCCTGCTAAGATTTGCTTTCCCAAAATGCAGCACCTCACATTTATCTGAATTAAACTCCATCTGCCACTTCTCAGCCCATTGGCCCATCTGATCAAGATCCTGTTGTAATCTGAGGTAACCTTCTTCATTGTCCACCACACCTCCAATTTTGGTGTCGCCTGCAAACTTACTAACTGTACCTCTTATGCTCATATCCAAATCATTTATATAAATTACGAAAAGTAGTGGACCCAGCACTGATCCTTGTGACACTCCACTGGTCACAGACTTCCACTCTGAAAAGCATACCTTCACCACCACCCTCTGTCTTCTAGCGTTGAGCCAGTTCTGTATCCAAATGGCTAGTTGTCCATGTGAAATCTAACTTTGCTAACCAGTCTCCCATGGGGAACCTTGTTGAATGCCTTACTGAAGTCCATATAGGTCACATCTACTGCTCTGCCCTCATCAATCCTCTTTGTTACTTCTTCAAAAAACTAAATCGTGTTTGTGAGACATGATTTCCCACGCACAAAGCCATGTTGACTATCGCTAATCAGTCCTTGCCTTTCAAATACATATACCTCCTGTCCCTCAGGATTTCCTCCAACAACTTGCCCACCATCGACGTCAGGCTCACTGGTCTATAGTTCCCTGGTTTATCCTTACCAGCTTTCTTAAAAAGTGACACCACGTTAGCCAGTCTCCAGTCTTCCAACACCTCACCTGTGACTATCGATGATACAAATATCTCAGCAAGAGGCCCAGCAATTACTTCCTTAGCTTCCCACAAAGTTCTAGGGTACACCTGATCAGGTCCCGGGGATCTATTCACCTCTATGCGTTTCAAGACATCCAGCACTTCCTCCTCTGTAACATGGACATTTCACAAGATGTCACCATTTATTTCCCTACATGCTATTCCTTCCATATCCTTTTCCACAGTAAATACTGATGCAAAATAGTTTCTCCCCCATCTCCTGCGGCTCCACACAAAGGCTGCCTTGCTGATCTTTGAAGGGCCCTATTCTCTCCCTAGTTACATTTTTGTCCTTGATGTATTTGTAAAATTTCTTTGGATTCTCCTTAATTCTATTTGCCAAAGCTATCTCATGCCCCCTTTTTACCCTCCTGATTTCCCTCGTAAGTATATTCCTACTGCCTTTATACTCTTCTCATGATTCCCTCGATCTATCCTCTCTATATCTGACATATGCTTCCTTCTTTTCCTTAATCAAACACTCAATATCTTTAGTCATCCAGCATTTCCTATACTTACCAGCCTTTCCTTTCACCCTCACAGGAATATGATTTCTCTGAATTCTTGTTATCTCATTTCTGAAGGCTTCCCATTTTCCAGTTGTTCCTTTACCTGCGAACATCTGTACCCAATCAGCTTTTGAAAGTTCTTGCCTAATACCGTCAAAATTGGCCTTTCTGCAGTACAGAACTTCATCTTTTAGATCTGGTCTATCCTTTTCCATCACTATTTTAAAACTAATAGAATTATGGTTGCTGGCCCAAAATGCTCCGCCATTGACATCTCAGTCACCTGCCTTGCCTTATTTCCCAAGAGTAAGCCAAGTTCTTCACCTTCTCTACTGGGTACATCCACGTACTGAATCAGAAAGTTTTCTTGTACACACTTAACAACTTCCTCTCCATCTAAACCCTTAACATGATGGCAGTCCCAGTCTATGTTGGAAAGTTAAAATCCCCTACCATAACCACCCTATTATTCTTCCAGATAGCTGAAATCTCCTTACAAATTTGATTCTCAATTACCCTTTGACTATCAGAGGGTATTGTTTGCAATACAATCCGAAAAAAGTCATAATCCCTTTCTTATATCTCAGTTCCACTCAAATAACTTCCCTGGATGTATTTCCAAGAATATCCTCCCTCAGTACAGCTGTAATGCTATCCCTTATCAAATATGCCACTCTTCCTCCTCTCTTGCCTCCCTTTCTATCCTTCCTGCAGCATTTGTATCCTGTTAAGGCCTCATCACAGAATCCTTGTGGAACATCATTCAAAATGTGTTTTTTTTCCCTGTCGTCTGTCATCTGTCTCCTAACCAAGTCAAACATTCATCTTCAATCCCATGGGTTTTAACTTTGGTCAGCAGATTGTTTTGTGGAAAATTATTGCTTATTTCTGAAAGTTGCTAAGATTAGACGTCCTATCAACTATTTTAGTTAATGCATTTGGTTTGTTAGTTAGAAATTACCCATCACAAATCTTTGTGGACAATTTCCAATTCTCTATATGAGAAGGTGCAGCATGGTAGCACAGTGGCACAGTGGTTAGTGCTGCTGCCTCAAAGCACCAGAGACCTGGGTTCAATTCCCACCTCAGGTAACTTTCTATGTGGAGTTTGCACATTCTCCCCGTGTCTGTGTGGGTTTCCTCCCACAGTCCAAAAATGTGCTGGTTAGGTGAATTGGCCATGTTAAATTGCCCATAGTGTTAGGGGAATGGGCTGGGTAGGTTGGTCTTCGGAGGGTCGGTGTGGACTTGTTGGGCCAAAGGGCCTGTTTCCACATCATAAGTAATCTAATCTTCATTCTATCTGCTGTTAATTATAGATTCCAATGAAACCCTCAAAAGAGATGTTAGATTGACCAGTATATAATTGTGTTTCCAGATCAGTAGCTGTGTGGAATCACACAGCGAGCAGCCAGTGAACTTGACACAATCAGGGACACCCCCTGGTGCTGAAGGTCATGCTGCTGCTGGTAAAGGTCGCATTTCAACTGAAACTGCACTCCCTCCCTACACACTCCCCTCTTGTCCCCACATGCCTCACTACAACCCCTGGAGATGCCATCCAGCACCTTGTGCCCTCGCTCAGTCTCCATTGACCTTGTCTCCATTAGCCTTGAACCTCCTTCCAAGCACTGAAGCTTGAGCCATTTCCTCTGACCCTTGATCATGTGTCTGCCATCTTGGAACTGACTAACCTGGTCACCATTATCCTGCACTGCCCTCTCAGCAGGGTGCATAGATTGATTCAGCACAGAGAAGGCCCTCAGGCCCATTGAGTCTGCACCGGCATAACTGTCACTAAAGGCACTGTAATCCCAATTTCCTGCACTTGTCCCAAATCCGTGAATGTTATGATATTTAAATGTTGTAAGCTTTCCACCCTTCACTACCTTCCCTGACAGAGGGTTCATGTTTATTGCTTATATCATGTCAGGCTCAAGGAGGTTAACGAAAGCTCAACTCTTTGGGTTTTTGCTGTGGGTGGGTTGGTGGCTCGGTGGTTAGCACTGCTGCCTGACAGCACCAACGACCTGGGTTTGATTGCAGTCTCACGTGACTGACTGTGGGGTTTGCACATTCTCCTCATGTCTGTGTGGGGTACCTCTGGGTGCTCTGGTTTCCTCCCACAATCCAAACATATGCAGGGTATGTGGATTGGCCATGCTAAAATTGCCCATAGTGTTCAGTTAGGCACATTAGTCAGGGGAAGTATAGGGGAGGGGAATGGTTCTGGGTGGGTTACTCCTTGGGTCTGGTGATACGTGTAGGCCAGACCAGGTAAGGACAGCAGTTCTCCTTCCCTCAAGGACAGTAGTGAACCAGGTGATTTTTGTTTCTGACAATCACCAATGGCTTCATGGTCATCTGATTTCCAGATTGATACTGAATTAAAATTCCTCCACCTGCAGGTGGGATTCAAACACAGGTCCCCAGAACTTTACTTGGTTCTTCAGGTTTACAGTCCAGCAATGATACCACTCGGCCTTTTCCTATCCCAGTAGTATCCTCGCCTCTGAGCCTGACACTGCTGTGGAATGCAGCTCTCTCCATAGAGTGGTTCACATGACAGTGTGATAAAGGCAAAAGAAAAAAAAAAGGAAGAAAAAAAAAGAAATAAAAAGGGGAGTGTCAGAAGAACTGATACTCTGGGACCTGGCTCTGAATAACAACCTGCCAACCAACCCCCTCCTTCTGTCACCCTCAATCTCCCCATGCTTACTCTTGATGCCCCTTCGATCCAACTTGTGCTGCCTTTGGGAGAGGTTGACCTTCCCTCCATCACCCAGGAACGTGGTCATCATCCCAGAGGAGCATAGTCCCACTTGCCCATTCGAGACAGAGACGAATGGTGGTAGGTTTAACCTGAGGGTCACCACAGCTGAGGCAGGGGGAGAGAAGTTGACATCTTCATTAATCCACTGCAACCCCTCTTGGGGCTGCAAAAATTCAACCTCACTCACTCAGACAGCTCCCCTCCCTGTAAGGTAATATTGCTGCACCTCGTTGAGGGCTAATTGACCACTAAAATATGACTATGGCTCGCCAGCATTGGCTGAGCAGGCAATCACTGTGACCATGACCCTGGCTCCAGAAAGTCCCCTTGTAATTGGGGAGCACATTAGGGAACACAGTGCACACTGCATCTGAAATGCCTCCCTTACTGAGAATACACTCTCAGCATTCACCTTTCTAAGCTGCCATCTCAATTTATTATCAATTCTATGTCCTATGATCATGCCCCTGTAACTAGCTGATGAAGGAGGAGGGCTCTGAAAGCTTGTACTTCCAAATAAACCTGTTTGAATCTAACCTGGTGTTGTGTAATTTTTAACTATGGCCATCTCAATGAGGTCCCATCTCAGACTGGATCAGCTGAATTGTTGTTCGTTCATGATTTGAGAAGCTTAAAGCCTAATCTTCAACCCCCAGCACAAAGCCCATTCTCTCTGCATCGTTATGAGACAAATACCTCAGAGAGACACTGACAGGCTGCACTAAGTAACATACACAGGTAGCACTGAATCACTGAGTAACATGCTCACACTCCATGCTGCCTGTAGGTGTCTCAGTGTGAGCATGTCACTCAGTGCTGCCTGTAGGTGTCTCTCTGAATGTGGGTGTGTTACTCAGTACTGCCTGTAGGTATCTCTCTGCGTGTGAGCATTTTTCTCAGTGCTGTCTGAAGGTGTCTCTCCAAATATGGGAGTGTTACTTAGTGCTACCTGCAAATGTCTCTCCAAATGTGAGTGTGTTTGTCAGTGCTGCCTGCAGGTGTCTCTCTGAATAACACACACACTCAAACTCAAACTCAAACCTCAGAGAGACATCAGCAGGCAGCATTAAGTAATACACTCACACTTAGACAGACACACAGCCTTCAGTGTCTATGAAAGGCCGAACATCATTTTCCGGTGCTACCCAGCATGCAGCAGAGAGTGCACAGTGCAATCCCACCAGCTGGGTTTGGACCACAGAGTGATGAGTGAATGCCTCAGATTGTAATTATTGAGTCGCAACAGCTTTCAGTTTCTGTTCTGTTTGGAATCATTTAACCTCCACAGATTCCGGATCAAAGGGATCATTTGAAAGTGATTGGTGAAAGACTGTCAGTATCATCTACAACTGATGTGTCATTGATTGACAGGCCAATAGCTAATTGTGACAATGACTTGCTGAAATGCAGCCAATCAGCTAAGGGCAGTTGTCCACTTCCAAAGTACACAGAGGCGGGCTGCCTTAGAGTGGTCGGAAGGTGGGAGGGGTGGGGGCTTGCTGGGTCTGTATTGTCTGCACTTTTGTATGTAACGGTATTGTCTAATGTATAGATGTCATTGTCACTGTCTTGTCATACGTGGAACTGGGATTTGAGGTTTGTCCTCCTCTCCCTGTAAAATGGTTGAACGGTAGGGTTCGGGGCCTAGCTTTGCTGCTCCTCTCCCTTGTAAAATTGCTGACTTTTGTGTACAGCTGTCAATGTTTTTTGTAAACTGGTTTGTAATTTGTTTAATAAAATAATATATCCAAAGTACACAGAGGCGGGCTGCCTTAGAGTGGTCGGAAGGTGGGAGGGGCGGGGGCTTGCTGGGTCTGTATTGTCTGCACTTTTGTATGTAACGGTATTGTCTAATGTACAAATGTCATTGTCACTGTCTTGTCATACGTGGAACTGGGATTTGAGGTTTGTCCTCCTCTCCCTGTAAAATGGTTGAACGGTAGGGTTCGGGGCCTAGCTTTGCTGCTCCTCTCCCTTGTAAAATTGCTGACTTTTGTGTACAGCTGTCAATGTTTTTTTGTAAATTGTTTTGTAATTTGTTTAATAAAATATATCCAAAGTACACAGACAGCTTTGCCCTTTGATGTGAAGGGCACTGCTTGTCACTGGCCACTCGGGTGTTTCCTTTCTTCCTGGTGGTGGAAACTTAATAAAGATTCGTGCACCTTGTGTCTTTCACTGTGTCTCACACCTGCACACACACAACATGGGGGCTGGGGAGAAAATAAGTCCAAAGCACACAGGGACAGAGACCCAATATTCTTTATCTTTGTTCCCTTTTCCAGATTGACATTGACAGAAAACAGACTGCAATCAACAGCCCAGACAGAGGAAGCTGCACAAATTCACAGCCACAATGGATCTTGAGGAAAACATTTGAGGAGATTTTCTCAATAATGTGAGAATCCTGTCCCTTTAAACAGTGACAAGACCTTAAATTGGAACTGATGACTGAGCAGGAAGGTGATCTGGTTTACTGAAGCAGAGACTTCTGAGGTTCACATTGTTTTTGTACAGCTGACAGTCTTCAGCATAGAACATAGAACATAGAACAATACAGCACAGAACAGGCCCTTCGGCCCACGATGTTGTGCCGAACATTTGTCCTAGCTTAAGCACCCATCCATGTACCTATCCAATTGCCGCTTAAAGGTCACCAAAGATTCTGACTCTACCACTCCCACAGGCAGCACATTCCATGCCCCCACCACTCTCTGGGTAAAGAACCCACCCCTGACATCTCTCCTATACCTTCCACCTTCACCTTAAATTTATGTCCCCTTATAACACTCTGTTGCACCCGGGGAAAAAGTTTCTGACTGTCTACTCTATCTATTCCTCTGATCATTTTATAAACCTCTGTCAAGTCACCCCTCATCCTTCGCCGTTCCAACGAGAAAAGGCCTAGCACTCTCAACCTATCCTCGTACGACCTATTCTCCATTCCAGGCAACATCCTGGTAAATCTTCTCTGCACCCTCTCCAAAGCTTCCACATCTTTCCTAAAATGAGGCGACCAGAACTGCACACAGTACTCCAAATGTGGCCTAACCAAAGTCCTGTATAGTTGCAACATCACTTCACGACTCTTGAATTCAATCCCTCTGCTAATGAATGCTAATACACCATCGGTCTTCTTACAAGCTCTATCCACCTGAGTGGCAACTTTCAAAAATATATGAACATAGACCCCAAGATCCCTCTGTTCCTCCACCTCACTAAGAACCCTACCGTTAACTCTGTATTCCGCATTCTTATTTGTCTTTCCAAAATGGACAACCTCACACTTGGTAGGGTTGAACTCCATCTGCCACTCTTCAGTCCAGCTCTGCATCATATCTAAGTCTCTTTGCAGCCGACAACAGCCCTCCTCACTATCCACAAATCCACCAATCTTCGTATCATCTGCAAATTTACTGACCCACCCTTCGACTCCCTCATCCAAGTCATTAATAAAAATTACAAACAGCAGAACTGATCCCTGCGGAACTCCACTTGTAACTGGGCTCCAGGCTGAATATTTGCCATCTACCACCACTCTCTGACTTCGACCGGTTAGCCAGTTTTCTATCCAATTGGCCCAAATTGACCGACTGTGTGGAGTTTGCACATTCTCCCCGTGTCTGCGTGGGTTTCCTCCGGGTGCTCCGGTTTCCTCCCACAGTCCAAAGATGTGCAGGTCAGGTGAATTGGCCATGCTAAATTCTCCGTAGTGTTATATAAGGGGTAAATCTAGGGGTATTGGGTGGGTTGCGCTTCGGCGGGTCGGTGTGGACTTGTTGGGCCGAAGGGCCTGTTTCCACACTGTAAGTAATCTGTAAGTAATCTAATCTAATCTAATCTAATCTAATCTAAATCTAATCTAATTTCCCTCTATGCCATGCCTCCTGACTTTCCGCATAAGCCTACCATGGGGAACCTTATCAAATGCCTTACTAAAATCCATGTATACTACATCCACTGCTCTACCCTCATCCACATGCTTGGTCACCTCCTCAAAGAATTCAATCAGACTTGTAAGGCAAGACCCAACCTTCACAAATCCGTGCTGGCTGTCCCTAATCAAGCAGTGTCTTTCCAGATACTCATAAATCCTATCCCTCAGTACCCTTTCCATTACTTTACCTACCACCGAAGTAAGACTAACTGGCCTGTAATTCCCGGGATTATCCCTATTCCCTTTTTTGAACAGGGGCACAACATTCGCCACTCTCCAGTCCCCTGGTACCACCCCCGTTGACAGTGAAGACGAAAAGATCATTGCCAACGGTACTGCAATTTCCTCTCTTGCTTCCCACATAATCCTAGGATATATCCCGTCAGGCCCGGGGGACTTGTCTATCCTCAAGTTGTTCAAAATGTCCAACACATCTTCCTTCCTAACAAGTATCTCCTCTAGCTTACCAGTCCGTTTCACACTCTCCTCTTCAACAATACGGTCCCTCTCGTTCGTAAACACTGAAGAAAAGTACTCATTCAAGACCTCTCCTATCTCTTCCGACTCAATACACAGTCTCCCACTACTGTCCTTGATCGGACCTACCCTCGTTCTCGTCATTCTCATGTTTCTCACATACGCATAAAATACCTTTGAGTTATCCTTGATCCTATCTGCCAGAGATTTTTCATGCCCTCTCTTAGCTCTCCTAATCCCTTTCTTCAGGTCCCTTCTGGCTATCCTGTATCCCTCCACTGCTCTGTCTGAACCCTGTTTCCTCAACCTGATGTAAGCCTCCTTCTTCCTCTTTACAAGACATTCAACCTCCCTCATCAACCAAGGTTCCCTCACACGACCATTTCTTTCCTGCCTGACAGGTACATACATATCAAGGACACATCGTATCTGTTCCTTGAAAATGTTCCACATTTCCACGACATCCTTCCCTGACAGCCTATGCTCCCAACTTATGCTCCTCAGATCCTGTCTTACAGCATCGTAATTACCCTTCCCCCAATTGTAAAACCTACCCTGTTGCACGCACCTATCTCTCTCCATAACCAAGGTGAAAGTCACAGAATTGTGGTCACCATCACCAAAATGTTCACCCACTAACAAGCCCATTACTTGTCCCGGTTCATTACCGAGTACCAAATCCAATATGGCCTCCCCTCTGGTCGGAAAATCTACATACTGAGTTAGAAAAGCTTCCTGGACACACTGCGCAAACACCGCCCCATCCAATCTACTTGATCTAAAGAGCTTCCAATCAATTGTGGGCGGCACGGTGGCACAGTGGTTAGCACTGCTGCCTCACAGCGCTAGAGACCCGGGTTCAATTCCCGCCTCAGGTGACTGTGTGGAGTTTGCACGTTCTCCCCGTGTCTGCGTGGGTTTAATCCGGGTGCTCCGGTTTCCTCCCACAGTCCAAAGAGGTGCAGGTCAGGTGAATTGGCCATGCTAAATTGTATGGGGTAAATGTAGGGGTATGGGTGGGTTGCGCTTCGGCGGGTCGGTGTGGACTTGTTGGGCCGAAGGGCCTGTTTCCACACTGTAATTAATCTAATCTAATCTAATATTTGGGAAGTTGAAATCGCCCATGACTACTACCCTGTGGCTTCTGCAGCTTTCCAAAATCTGTTTCTCCACATCTCTGCTGCTATTGGGGGGCCTATAGTAAACACCCAACAAGGTGACTGCACCTTTCCTATTTCTGACTTCAGCCCATACTACCTCCAAAGGCAGATCCCCCTCGAACTGCCTTTCTGCAGCCGTTATACCATTTCTAATTAGCAACGCCACCCCCCCCCCCTCCTTTTTTACCACCCTCCCTAATCTTACTGAAACATCTGTAACCAGGAACCTCCAACAACCATTCCTGTCCCTCTTCTATCCACGTTTCTGTGATGGCCACAACATCGTCGTCCCAGGTACCGATCCATGCCATAAGTTCACCCACCTTATTTCTGATACTCCTTGCGTTGAAGTATACGCACTTGAACCCATCTCTGTGTCCGCAAGTATTCCCTGTCTGTGCTACCTTCTTCACAGCCTTCCTACATTCTTGGACATCCTGACAAACAGCTAGCCTACTTGCTGGACTACAAGTCCAGATCCCATCCCCCTGCCAAATTAGTTTAAACCCCCCTGAAGAGTGCTAGCAAACCTACCCCCCAGGATATTGGTGCCCTTCTGGTTCAGGTGCAAACCGTCTTGCTTGTACAGGTCCCACCTTCCCCAGAATGCAGTCCAATTGTCCAAATACCTGAAACCCTCCCTCCTACACCATCCTTGCAGCCACGTGTTCAACTGCACTCTCTCCCTATTCCTTGCCTCACTGTCACGTGGCACCGGCAACAACCCAGAGATGACGACTCTGTCTGTCATAGCTTTTAGCTTCCAGCCTAGCTCCCTGAGCTCTTGAGTGACCTTCCCACCCCTCTTCCTACCTATGTCATTGGTGCCAACGTGCACCACGACTTCTGGTTGCACACCCTCCCCCTTAAGGATTCTGAAGACACGGTCCAAGACGTCTCAGACCCTGGCACCCGGGAGGCAACAAACCATCTGAGAGTCTCGCCCATGTCCACAGAACTGCCTGTCTGTCCCTCTAACTAGAGAGTCTCCTATAACTAGCGCTCTCCTCCTCTCCCCCTTTCCCTTCTGAGTCTCAGAGCCAGACCTTGCGCCACAGACCCGGTCACTGAAGCTTACCCCTGCTACCCCAACAGTATCCAAAGCGGTATACTTATTGTTTAGGGGAACGACCACAGGGGATCCCTGCACTGCCTGCTTCCTCCCCTTCCCACCTCTAACTGTTACCCAGCTACCTCTGTTCTCTGGCGTAGCTATGTCCCTGTAGCTTCTATCTATCACCCTCTCAGCCTCTCGAATAATCCTCAGTTCATCAACTCCAGTTCCAGTTCCCTAACTCGTTCTGTGAGGAGCAGGATCTGACTGCATTTCCTGCAGATGAATTCGGCAGGAGTATCGGTGGTCACCCCTACCTCGAATATCCTGCAGGAGGAACATTCCACTCAAATATCAATCACTTACCTTCCCGACCAGCTCTGCGCTCCAACCTCACTTCCGCCCAGCTCGCGCCGCTCTCTGCTGTGAGAAGACCGTTGGCGTCGAGGTAAGTTCTTTATATATCAGTCACTTACCTTCCCAACCAGCTCTGCACTCCAACCTCACTTCCGCCCAGCTCGCGCCGCTCTCTGCTGTGAGCATCTTTGAGAGGTTTGACTTGGTATCACAAGTCAACCCTATCCCTATCACATACTCCCAGAACAGGGACAGCATACTGTTTGACACAGCATAAAGGTCTCTCTATACTATTGCAACAACCTGTTTTCACTACTGAACCTCAGAATTTGCCCCGAGCAGTCCTGAGATGGAAGAGACTTGAAATTCAGTGCTGACAATGACCTTTGTCCTGCCAGCTCAGCCCTGTTCTATTTTAAAGTTGTGTCTCCTCTGTGGACTGTCTCAAACCCTCTACACACATTCTGATCTCCTGATGCTCTTGCTGAAGGGAGAGGGGAGGTTCCCGTGGGTGAGGGCACAGGAGAAGCGAGCGTTGGACTCCCAGTCAGACCCAGAGAGGGTCAGCAGGCTGCTGACACTGTAGGTGCTGTCCGAAGCTCGCAGGTAGTTGCTGGTCTGAACCCCGTCCGAAATGACTGCACCGTCCTTCTTCCACTGCACCTCCAGCTCATCGGGATAGAAGTGATTGGCAAGGCACACCAGGGTGGCAGTGCCCTTGGCATTGACCTGGTCCCGGGAGGGGGTCAGCAGGGTGAGCTTGGGCTGAGAGTTCTCACGGCCTGAAAGACAAGAGAAGCAATTTTAATCCCTGCCAAACAAATGGATTTTGACTCTCAGCATATTCACTGGCAAATCAATCTTGTTGAACATTTTAGTCAATACAGAATAAACCAGACCCCAAAAGAACAGACATTGTTCACATTGCTTCTTGGGATTTGAGTGTCACTAGCAGGGCCAGCATTTATTGCCTATCCCTAATTGCCCCTGAGAAGGTGATGGTGAAAGAGAAGGGACAGTTTTGGACCATCGTTTATGGAATGAATGTGGGCAGCTGGAAGCTATCAATGGGGGAGCATTTCAGTGACAGTGATCAGAACTCAGTGAGATTGAGAGTAGGGATGGAAATGGAGAACCATGGAGCAAGTGTAAAAGTTTTCATTGGCGAATGAACTATTTTAATAAACTGTGTGGTGATTTAGCAAAAGTGGACTGGCACCAGCGACATGATGGGAAATCAGTATCAGGGCAGTGGAAGCCTTCGCAGGATTAGACAGAGACCGTTCAGAATCTGTTCCCACAAGGAGTAAGGGTGGGACTCCCAAATCTAGACTCTCAGCCTGGGATGTCAAAAGGCAGCCAGAGTAGGGCAGACCAAATAGGGAAGGTGATGTTGGTTATCTGGAGTTCAAACCTGCAGTAAGCTGAGAGGAGGATAGAGGATGCAGGGATGAAATTAAACAGGATCTGAGTAAAGCAAAGAGCTGACAGGATGAAGTATGTCCAAGTGAATCAGGGTAATCCCAACGAACAAGAGGATTGGGGTCATGTACTGACATGGATTGGGAACTGGTTGGCAGACAGGACAGAAACAACAAGTCTGTTTCTGAATGGCAGGTAGTTACCAGTTGTCGTACCACAGGGATAAGTCCTTGGTACCTAGTTATTCATAATATATAATAATACAGTCATAGAGTCAGAGACCCAAAAGGCCCATCAGACCATTGTGTCCATATTGGTCAAAAAACAACAACCCAATAATTCTCATCCATTTTTCCAGCATGAGGGAATTAGATGTGGTATGTGTTCAAGAAGGAATTAGATTTGGTTCTTAGGATTAAATGGATTAAAGAATGTGGGGAGAAAGCAGGAACAGGGGACTGTGTTGGATGATCAGCCATGATCATATTAAATGGTGGAGCAGGCTTGAGAGGCTGAATGGCCTATTCCTGCTGCGATTTTTGATGTTTCTCCCTATTGCTCAGATAATGAAGGAATGTCTCTCATCAGTTTGAAGCTGGAAGTCACAAGTGTGTGGAAGTGGAAGATGTGGTCATGGTGATTAATGAATGCGGGTCAGTAAGATGGTTAAGAAGACACATGGGGTACATTTTATATTTTTTTCCCCTGATGGAATGAGGGCATTGCTGGATTGGCAGCATTTATTGCCCATCCCTAATCACCCAGACGGCAGTTTAAAGTCAACCACATTGCCGTGGGTCTGGAGTCACATGGTAAGGATGTCAGTTTCCTTCCCTAAAGGACATTAAGGAATCAGATGGCTTTTTCCTGACAATCAACAATTGTTTCATGGTCACTATTAGACTCTTAATTGCAGATTTCTTTTATTGAATTCAAATTCCTCTATCTGCTGTGGCAGGATTCTAACCCTGGTCCCAGAACATTAATCTGGATCTGTGGATTAACAGCGCAGCAATAACACCATTAGACCATCACCTCCCTCATCTCATTTTTGTTTGAGAGTGAAATCAAGGAGTTTGTTGATTCTGGAACTGTTTGAAACCCCAGTTAGAGCACAGTGAGAGAACAGTGTACGGTTCTGGTCACCACATTACAGGAAGGATGTGATCCCACTTGAGACAGGGACAGAGGAGGATTTTGTCAGGAATGGGAGTTTGAGGAATGATTGGTTTGGCTGGGACTGTTTTCTTTGGAACAGAGGAGGCTGAGGCGAGATTGATTGAGATGTGTAAAATGATGAGGGGCCTGGATAGAGTGGATAGGAAGGAGAGATTTCCATCAGCAGAGAGGGCAATAACCATGGAGAGAGATTGAAATGATTTGGGGGCAGGATTAGAGGGAGTTGTGGATGTTTGTTTTCACCCAGAGGCTGTTGGGATCTGAGACTCTCTGTCTGAAAGGATGAGAGAGGCAGAAATCCTCATCACATTGAAAAAACACTTGGATATTCACTTGAAACATCGAAACCTCCAGAGCTATGGAGCAAGAGCTGGAAAGTGGGATGGAGCTCGATACATCATTAACGAAACTCCGATCACCCACAGATCAGAAGAACTTTATCCAATAACATTGGAGCAGACATGGATCCACACACTTGAGGAAAGAGTCACATTGGGTGTCCATGTGGAAGGTTCCAGATTACATTTCAAACCTTGCTGCACACCAATGGGCTGAGGTCAAGGGTGAGGCTACAAAGAATCTCAGTGTCCCAGGGTCAGCCAAGATCACTTCTCCGAATGACTCCATGACCCCTGGAAGGTGAGAGTGTGCAGATAATGGGTGAGGGTCAGGATCAGGGGACTCCAAACTTAAAGAAAGACTTGCATTTGTGTAGCACCTGTCACCAACTCAGGATGCCCCAATGGCTCTTTCCAGCAGGCTGTGCACAGCAAGATCCCAAACACATTATGATAATTTGCAGGAAAATAGATTTTTTATTGATTTTGACTGGGGGATAAATATTGACCAGGGACACCAGGGGAACTTCCTGCTTTTCATCCAATAGTGCCATGGAATTGCATCTTTCGCAACTGAAAGACTCACAGTTCATCCAAAAAAAAGGAATAGTTCCTTTAAAATGGAGTTGCAGGTAGTTGGGGGGGGGGAGGGGGGGGGGGGGCGGCGGTGAAGAAGGCATTTGGTATGTTTCCTTTGTTGGTCAGTGAATTGAGTGTTGGAGTTGGGAGCTGTTGCAGCTGTATAGGACATTGGTTAGGGCACTTTTGGAATACTGTGTGCATTTCTGGTCTCCCTGCTATAGGAAAAATGTTGTGAATCTTAAAATGGTTCAGAAAAGATTTACAACAATGTTGCCAGGGCTGAAGGGTTTGAGCTATCTGGAGAGGCTGAATAGGCTGAGGCTATTTTTCCTGCAACTTTGGAGGCTGAGGGGTGACCATATTGTGGTTCATAAAATCATGAGGAGCATAGATAGGGTGAATAGAGAAGATCTTTTCTCCAGAATGGGGCAGTTGAAAACTAGAAGGCATAGGTGAAGGTGACAGGGGAAAGATTTGAAAGGGACCTAAGGGGCAACCTTTTCATGCGGAGGGTGGTACATGTATGGAATGAGCTGCCAGAGGAAGTGGTGGAGGCTGGTAGAATTACAGCAATTAAAAGGCATCTGAATGGGTATATGAATAGGAAGAGTTTAGAGGGATATGGACCAAATGCTGGTAAATGGGACTAGATTAATTTAGGATATCTGGTCAGCATGGACAAGTTGGATCGAAGGGTCTGTTTCTGTGCTGTATGTTTCCATAACTCCAATTGAAATTCAATCAAACCATTAACACCTGAGACTCTCCCAAAGACATTTACAGACAGCTTTGTTTGAAAACCTGTCACTGCTGCAATGTCAGGAATGTGGCAGCCAGTTTCTACACAGCAAGATCCCACTGGAAACAATGAGATCAAGGATCACTCTTATTGATGTTGGTTCAAGGATAACTACTGCCCTGAACTTAACCCAAAGACAAAGTAATTTGGTTCATCTGGATGGAAAATGAGAAAATGGAAGGTAAAGGAGAAGGTAGAATTGTTGGTTTGTGATGGGATTGATTGTTACCAGAAAATAAAAGGAAGGGATGGAAGGGACATAATGGGACAGAGAGTGTGGAAAGGATCAGATATCAAACGTAAAGCACAGCAGATAAGGGGACAATGATGGGAAGGAGGTCAGTCAATGCAGGACTGAGAGAGTTGTACTTAAAAGCATACAGTATACACAATGAGCTTGTAGTGCAGATTGAAACTGGCAGGAACGATGTTGTGGGTATCACAGAGACATGGCTGTAAGGGGATCCGGGCTGGGAACTAAATATCCAAGAATACATGTCCCATCAAAAGGACAGGCAGATGGACAGAGGGAGAAGAGTCGCATTGTTAGTAAGAAATGAAATTAAATCAGTAGCAAGTAGGGACATAGAGTCAGAAAGGGTAGAATTTGTGAGGGTAGAGTCGAGGAACCACAAAAAATAAAGAATTTGATGCAAGTTATGTTCAGGTCTCCAAGCAGTAATCAGGGTGTGGGGAAGGAAATCAATCAGGACGTTATGGCAGACTTCAATGGATAGGTGGACTGGGTAGCACGTCACAAGAAAAGGATTTCATGGAATCTCTATGAGATGATTTTTGGAGCAGTTTGTGGTTGAGCCATTATGGAACAGGCAGTTCAGGATCCAGTGATGTGTAATGAGGCAAACTTGATTAGTGAGCTAAGGTGAAAGTATCCCTATGGATATGTGACCATAATATGATAGATTTTCTGCTGTAGTTTGAGAGGGAGAATGAGTAAAGTTAACTCCAAATATATGAGGAAGGAGCTGACCAGAGTTGATTGGAAGGGGAGCCGAGCAGGTAAGATGGTGGGGCAGCAAACAGCAGAGTTTCTGGGGGTAATTCAGGAAGCAGAGTAGGAAGTGATCCCAAAAAAGAAGAAACATACTAAGGGGAGGACAAGACAACCATGGCTGATGAGGGAGGTCAAGGACAGCATAAAAGCAAAAGAAAATTCACACAATGTGATGAAGAATTCGTGGGAAGCCAAAGGATTAGGAAATATTTCAAAGCTTGGAGAGGATAATGAGAAAAGCATTAATGGTAGAGAAGGTGAAATGTGGGGGTAAGCTAGCCAGTAATACAAAAGAAGATTGCAAGAGTTTCTTTAGATATATAAAAAGGAAAAGAGAGGCAAAAATAGACATTGGATCACTGGAAAATGAGGCTGGAGAAAGAATAATAGGAAATTAAGCAATAACCGAGGAATTGAATCAATACTATGCATCAGTCTGCACAATGGAAAACATCAGCAGCATACCAATATTTCAAGACTGTCAGGGGTGATTGTAGGTGCCATCACTAAGGAGGAAGTACTGGGGAAGCTGAAAGATCTGAATGTGGATAACTCACCCAGACTGGATGAACTACATGAGTGTGTTCTGAAGGAGATCGCTGAGGAGATTGTGGAGGCATTGGTGATGATCTTTCAGGAATCTGTGGATTAGAGGCATGAAGGTGGGGTGGGGAGGGATTTGATAGGGGCAGGGAACTGGAAAATGGCTGATAAACATCCCTGTTTAAGAAGGGAAAGAGGGAGAAGATGAGAAATTATTGGCCAATTAGCCTGGATTCAGTTGTTGGTAAGGTTTTAGACTTCAATTTAAGGATGAAATTGCAGAAGACTTGAAGTGAAATGGGAAAATAGGGCTGAGTCAACACGGCTTCATCAAGGGGAGGTCATGCCTGGCAAATCTGTTAGTATTCTTTGAGGAGACAATGAACCAGTCAGACAAAGGAGAGTCCGAAGAAGTAATCTATTTGGATTTCCAGAAGACCTTTGACATAAGGTAAGGACCATGGTTTTGGGGGAAAGTTCCTGGTGTGGACTGGGGACTGGCAGGTTGGCATAAAGCAGTGAGTGAGGAACAATTGCAGCTGGTGACTGGTAGAGTCCTGTAGGGGTCAATGTTGGGACCATAACTATTCACGTTATACATTAACAACCTGGATGAAGGAAGTGAAGACATTGTTGCTAAGTTGGCAGATGGCATGAGATAGGTGGAGGGACAGGTCGTGTTGAGGAAGTGGGAAGGCTGCAAAAGGTCCTGAATAGGCTCAGAGAGGGGGCAAAGAAGTGGCAGATAGAATACAATGTGTTAGAGTGTGTGGTTATGCACTTTGGTAGGAAGAAGAGATGCAAAGACTGTTTTCTAAATGAGGAAAACCTTTGGAAATCTAAAGCACAAACCTCGTTCAGCTTTCTCTTCAGGTTAACAGGCAGGTCCAGTTTGTGCTTGGGAAGGCAAATGAAAAGATAGCATTCATTTCAATAGAGCTAGAATACAAGAGCAGAGATGTACTGCTGAAGCTGTGTAAGGGTCTGGTCAGACTGCATTTGGAGTATTGTGAGTAGATTTGGGACACATATTCTAAGAAATGATGTGCTGGCATTGGAGGCTTTTACAAGAATGATCCTGGGGATGAAGGACTTGTCATATGAGGCGTGGTTGAGGACTTTGGGCCTGTACTCGATGGAATTTAGAAGGATGAGGATGGACCTTATTGAAATTTGAAGAATACTGACAGCCTGGATAGAGTGGATGCAGAGAAGATGTTTCCAAAAACCGGAGAGACTAGGTAACCAAGGCACAGCCTCAGAATGAAGGGCCGACCCTTTAGAGCTGAGATGAGGAGGAATTTCTTCAGCCAGAGGGTGGGGAATCTGTGGAACTCATTGTTCCAGAGGGCAGTGGAGGCCAAGTCACTGAGTGTATTTAAGACAGAGATAGATAGGTTTGTGATTGTTAAGCGGATATAGTGAGAGGAGATTCGAGAGTGAGGGCAATCAATTGGTATTTCTGCAGCTGCAGGTGGGAATCCAGGATGGTGTGTTGTCTCCCTGGTGCCAGGGTCAAGGATGTCACTGAGCAGCTGCAGAGCACCCTGAGGGGAGAGGGGCAACAGGCAGCATTCGTGGTCCACATCGGTCCCAGTGACAGAGGGAAAAAAGGGATGTGGTCCTGCAGTCAGAATTTTGGGGGTTCAGGAGGGAATTAGCAGCAGGAACTATAATGTAGGAAACTCTGGATTACTTCCAGTGCCCCAGTGCAAGTGAAAATAGGAACAGGAGGTTAACACAGGTGACTGTGGAGCTGGAAAGAGGGTCCAGGAAGGAGGGCCTTAGATTCTTGTAACGTGGTTTACTAATGCTGTTGGAGAGGGTTTAAAGTAACTTGGCAGGACTGTGGGAGCCAGGCGGGAATATCAGAGAGGAACACCAAGGAACACCAAGGAACACCAGAAAATGGAGGAGATACTAAATAAGTATTTTGCATCAGTATTTACTAAGGAAAAGGATATGGAAGGTATAGAATGTCGGGAAATAGATGGTGACACCTTGAAAAATGTCCATATTACAGAGGAGGAAGTGCTGGATGTCTTGAAATGCATAAAGGTGGATAAATCCCCAGGACCTGATCAGGTGTACCTGAGAGCTCTGTGTGAAGCAAGAGAAGTGATTGCTGGGCCTCTTACTGAGATATTTGAATCATCGATAGGCACAAGTGAGGTGCTGAAAGACCGCAGGTTGGCTAACATGGTGCCACTGTTTAAGTAAGGTGGTAAGGACAAGCCAGGAACTATAGACCAGTGAGCCTGACTCCAGTGGTGTGCAAGTTGTTGGAGGGACCCCTGAGGGACAGGATGTACATGTATTTGAAAAGGCAAGACTGAATCGGGATAGTCAACATGGCTTTGTGTGTGAGAAATCATGTCTCACAAAGTAATAAAGAGGATTGATGAGGGCAGAGTGGTAGATGTGATCTATATGGACTTCAGTAAGGCATTCAACAAGGTTCCCCATGGGAGACTGGTGAGCAAGGTTAGATCTCACAGAGTACAGGGAGAACTAGCCATTTGGACACAGAACTGGCTCAAAGGTAGAAGACAGAGGGTGGTGGTGGAGGGTTGTTTTTCAGACTAGAGGCCTGTGACCAGTGGAGTGCCACAAGGATCGATGCTGGGTCCTCTACTTTTTGTCATTTACATAAATGATTTGGATACAAGCATAAGAGGTATGGTTAGAAGAGGTATTGCAGATGACACCAAAATTGGAGATGTAGTGGACAGTGAAGAAGGTTACCTCAGAGTACAATGGGATCTTGATCAAATGGGTCAATGGGCTGAGAAGTAGCAGATGGAGTTTAATTCAGATAAATGCGAGGTGCTGCATTTTGGGAAAGCAAATCTTAGCAGGACTTATACACTTTATGGTAAGGTCTTAGGGAGTGTTGCTGAACAAAGAGGCTTGGAGTACGGGGTCATAGGTCCTTGAAAGTGGAGTCGCAGGTAGATAGGATAGTGAGGAAAGTGTTTGGTATGCTTTCCTTTATCGGTCAGAGTATTGAGTACAGGAGTTGGGAGGTCATGTTGTGGCTGTACAGGTAATTGTTTAGGCCACTGTTAGAATATTGCGTGCAATTTTGGTCTCCTTCCTATCGGGAAGATGTTGTGAAACTTGAAAGGGTTCAGAAAAGATTTACAAGGATGTTGCCAGGGTTGGAGGATTTGTGCTACAGGGAGAGGCTAAACAGGCTGGGCCATTTTCCCTGGAGCATCGAAGGCTGAGGGGTGACCTTCTCGAGGTTTATAAAATTATGAGGGGCATGGATATGATAAATAGGCAAAGTCTTTTCCCTGGTGTCAGGGAGTCCAGAACTAGAGGGCATAGGTTTAGGGTGAGAGGGGAAAGATATAAAAGAGACCTAAGGGGCAACGTTTTCACACAGAAGGTGGTACATGTACGGAATGAGCTGCCAGAGGAAGTGGTGGAGGCTGGTACAATTGCAAAATTTAAAAGGCATTTGGATGGGTATATGAATAGGAAGGGTTTGGAGGGATATGAGCTGGGTGCTGGCAGGTGGGACTAGATTGGGTTGGGATATCTGGTCGCCATGGACAGGATGGACTGAAGGGTCTGTTTCCATGCTATACATCTCTATGTCTCTATGACTCTATGACCATAGAATCCTCAGTGCAGTCAATAAGTCACCACCCAGTGGGAAGGATGTGGAGGAATACAAATGCAAGGAATTTACAGAGACCTGCAAACATGATAGAGTCGTTATAAATGGGTGGGGGAGAGATTCTTGACAGATTCTTGTCAAATGAAGGACAGTTCTGTGCTGTTGGCCTACTCTCACTGGGGACTGGTTTGGACACAAACCTCATTCCATGAAGGCCCAGCAGAGAGAGGAGATCCTCAGGCAATCAGTGTGAGCTGGAGGGACAGGACATGCTCTGACCCACTGACCCATCCTGTCCATTCACAACATGTTCCAATCCTTTCACCCTTCCTTCCCCTTCTATGATCAGTCTCTGAGTCAGGGTGTTTCAATGGGATGAGGGTCAGAGCATCAGTTACAACAGAAAGGAACTGAACCCACCATGGTGTCCATGATGCACTGGAAACTCCAACAGAGTCCAGTAAACATGGAACTCAGTTCATGAGGATGTCCTTCTCACTGAAGTCCCCAATAGAGACCAGTAAACATGGGCCTCCTTCCTGCTGGAAACTCCAGTAGAGACCAGTAAACATTGGCCTACTTCCTACTGGAGTCCTTAAAGACAACCAGTAAACATGGACCTCCTTCTGACTGGATCCTCCAAGAGAGACCAGTAAACATGGGCCTCCTTCTGACTGGATCCTCCAAGAGAGACCAGTAAACATGGGCCTCCTTCTGACTGGATCATTCAAGAGAGACCAGTAAACATGGACCTCCTTCTGACTGGATCCTCCAAGAGAGACCAGTAAACATGGACCTCCTTCTGACTGGATCCTCCAAGAGAGACCAGTAAACATGGACCTCCTTCTGACTGGATCCTCCAAGAGAGACCAGTAAACATGGACCTCCTTCTGACTGGATCCTCCAAGAGAGACCAGTAAACATGGGCCTCTTTCTGAATGGATCCTCCAAGAGAGACCATTAAACATGGGCCTCCTTCTGAATGGATTCTCCAAGAGAGACCAGTAAACATGGACCTCCTTCTGAATGGATTCTCCAAGAGAGACCAGTAAACATGGACCTCCTTCTGAATGGATTCTCCAAGAGAGACCAGTAAACATGGACCTCCTTCTGAATGGATTCTCCAAGAGAGACCAGTAAACATGGGCCTCCTTCTGAATGGATTCTCCAAGAGAGACCAGTAAACATGGACCTCCTTCTGAATGGATTCTCCAAGAGAGACCAGTAAACATGGACCTCCTTCTGACTGGATCCTCCAAGAGAGACCGTTAAACATAGACCTCCTTCTGACTGGATCCTCCAAGAGAGACCAGTAAACATGGAACTCCTTCTGACTGGATCCTCCCAAGACAGGCCAGTAATCATGGGCCTCCTTTTCACTGGACATTCCAATGGAGATGAGTAGATGGCTGCGTTTATGAAGACGTAATCAAGCAGATAGGTAAGGTAGAGCAGTACACACTGTCTATGTGGGCTGTAGCAAGGCCTTAGACAATGTTCCCCATGGTAGACTGTTTAGTAAGATTATATCACATAGGATCCAGGGAGAGCTCGCCAATTGGATAGAAAATTAGGAGGCAGAGACTGGTGAGAGAGGGTTGTTATTCAGACTGGAGGCCAGTGACCAGCCGTCTGCCACAAGAATCAATCTTGGATCCACTGTTGTTCATCATTTATATGAACAATGTGGATGAGAAAATAGCAGGAACAGTCAGGAAGTTTGTGGCTGACATTAAAATTGTTGGCATCGTGGACAGGGAAGAAGGTTATCCAAGAGTGCAATGTCATCTTGATCAACTGGGCCAGTGGGTCAACAAATCTAGATGGAGTTTAATGTTGATAACTGCAAGGAATTGCATTTTGGTAAGACATACCAGGGCAGGAATTACACAATTAATGGTAGAGCCATGGGGAGTGTTGTTGAACAGAGAGACCGAGGGGTACAGGTACATAGTTCCTTGAAAGTGGTGTCACAGGTAGACAGGGTGGTGAAGAGGGTATTTGACATGCTCACCTTCACTGGTCAAAGCAGGGAGTACAGGAGCTGGGACATCATGTTACAGCTGTACAAGGCATTGGTAAGGCCATATTTGGACACTGTGTACATTTTGCTTGAGAAAACACTTTTCTGTAAACTGGGTTGTCTGTTTCTCCCAGTCTTTGTGTAAAGGTGAGACTAAGTGTGTATAAGCTCTTATACAGCACAGATAAAGGTCACTGGGCCTATTGTAACTGTTAGTCAAATTAGTCCAATGTGTCCCATTTACCCAGCCCTTCCTGTATAACCCTGCAATTGTTTCCTTTTCAGCTATTTCTCCAAAGGCCCTTTTGAAAGTTGCTGTTGAATCCACTTCCACTCACCTTGCAGACAGTCATCATGACTCGCTGGATAAAAATGTTCCTATCTTCTCTCTAGTTCTTCAGACCCTTTCTGAAATGTGTGCCCTCTGGTTACTGACCCTCCTGCCTGGAGAAACAATTTGTCCTGTATTTACTGCATCCAAACTCTCTAATTGTGAACCCCTCATTGAGTTAGACCTATTTCCAGCACAGGGGGAGAACATTCAGCCTGTCAGGTAAATGCTGTCATTTCATGGAGCAATCCAGTCAGTCCCACCCCCTCCCCTACTCGACCCCCAGAGCTTTGCAGGTTTATTTCCATCAAGAGCCCATCCAATCTGCCATTGCAATCACTGAGTGTCTTCACCTGCCTCACCTGAATGGACATTAATTTCCACGTCATTACCAATTGCTGCTAAAACAAAGTTCTTCCTGACATCCTGTATCTCTTACCAAACCAAATGTAAGGTACTCTCATTGTGAAGATGGAATTTTGTCTCCACACGGACTGTACAGTGGTCACCATTACTGATATTGTCATGGACAGATACACAAGCAGCAGGCAGATTGGTGAGGGTGATAGTGAGTATGTTTTTCCCTCTTGTTGGTTCCCTCACCACCTGTCCCAGGTCCAGTCGAGCAGCTGAATCAGGTGGAACTTGACCACCTTGCTCAGTAGTGATGCTTCTGAGTAGCTCTTCATGGTGGACTTTGAAGTCCCTCACATTGGGTATATCCTGCATCCTTGCCACCCTCAGTGCTCCCTGTCTGTACTGTTTAACATGGAGGAGGACTGACTACTCAGTTGAGGTTGGATGGGAGGTCGGTGCTGTGTGGTAATTTCCTTCCCCATGTTTGACCTGCTGTCATGAGGCTTCATAGGTTCCATAGTTAATGGTGTGGACTTCCAGGGCAACTGTACACACCACTGTGTTGCCTCCCCTGCTTGGTCTATCCTGCCAATTAAAAACTGAATGAGGGAACAATTCTGTGCAGGTTTCACAGCTTGGAGACAGAGCTGCTGCTGGATTCTGTTTCTGATCTCCGAGTGCATGCGTGTGTGTTTGTGAGAGAGTGACTGACACTTTTTCCAAAACTGTGCTGTTTCTGCAAAAAAATCCCAGAACCAGCCTCCTGTGCTGTCAGATTCCAGGGAATGAAGAGAGTTCACAGTTTTCTCCCGTCTCAGTAACAATCGTCTAGCTGCTCCGAGCTCCTTCTTTCACTTCCTCTATTGGTGAAGTTTCAATCTTGCGATCTGAGTCTTTGCAGTTATTTTTTACACTGGGGCTTTCTGCTGTGGTCAGAATCTCTAATAATAAGTGTCCAATCAGTGACAATCACAGCAGCTAAGAGCAGTCTGGACTGAGGAGTCAGGCTCACTAGGAAACACATTGGGAAGATCAAAGCCATCCTCTTCAGATCTTGGTCCAAACTCCATCCCTCTCCCTGAGCACTGTCTGCTGCTCAACCAGACTCATTACAAACTGGGTCTCATCTTTGAGAATGATCTGAGCCCCATATCCTCCATATCGCAAAGACCAGCCACTGAAAATCTAAGCCATGTCTATGGGGCTCCAAACATGACAATTCCAATGCTGTATTCGCACACTTCACAGCAACCACCCTCCGAACCTTCAGCTCATCTCAAATTCTGCTGCCTATATCCAAACTTGTACCAAGCCCCATTCCCCAAACTCCCTGCATCCCGAAGCCTACATTGGCTCCTGGACCAACAACACCTTGATTTTCAAATTCTCATCCTTGTTCAGAAATCCGTCCCTGTCCTCCACCCTCCTTATCTCTGTTATCTCCTCCAAACTGCTTCAGTCAGTGTGATCAACAATCTTGGATAATTGGTTCTCTATTCCTTCATCCAAGTCATTGAGAAATATCATGAAATGCTGAGGTCCCAGCCCAGATCCCTGGGGACAACACTATTCACATCTTGTTCATTGGAAAGCACACGCATCATCCTCTTCTCTGTCTCCTACCTCCAAACTAATTCCTGAATGAAGACAAATACTTTTCTCTAATTGGCTTGATGGTAGGAAGCAGCGGGTAATAGTGGAAGGATGCTCGCCAGACTGGAGGCCTGAGACTTGTGGAGTTCCTCAGGGTTCAGTGCTGGGCCCATTACTGATTGTTATCTATATCAATGATTTGGATGAAAATCTGCAAGGCATGATCAGTAAGTTTGTGGATGACATTACAAGAGGCAGTATCACGGAGGGTATCAGATATTGCAGCAGGACCTTGATCAGCTGGAGAAGTGGGAAGAGAAATGACAAATTGAGGTTAATGTAGATAAGTGTGAGCTCTTGCATTTTAGAAAGTCAAATCAAGGTCGAAGTTTCATGGTGAATGGTAGGGTCTTAAGGACTGTAGTGGAACAAAGGGATCTTGCAGTTCAGGTACATGGTTCTCTGAAATTTGAGTCACAGTTAGACAGGGCAGTGAAGAAGGTTTTTGGTGTACTGGCCGTCATCGCTCAGGGTACTGCATCCAGAAGTTGGGAAGTTATGTTACAGTTGTACAGGACATCGATGAGGTCGCACTTGGAGTATTGTGTTCAGTTTTGGTCACCTTGTTATAGGAAGGATCTTATTAAACCAGAAAGAGTACAGAAGAAATTTACAAGAATGTTGCCTGGACTCAACGATCTGAGTTTTCAGGAGAGGTTGGACAAATTAGGACGTTTTTCTTAAAGCGTGTGAGACTGATGGTGGATCTTTTAGAAGTGTTAAAGGTCATGAGAGACATGGACAGGGTGAATGCACTCAGTCTTTTTTCCAGGGTTGGGGAATCGAGGACGAGAGGGTATCAGTTTAAGATTGGAGGGGAAAGACTAAAAGAGAATCTGAGGGAAAACATTTTTACACAGAGGGTGGCACGCATATGGAATGAGCTGCCGGTGGAAGTGATGAGGTGGGTACATTAACACATTTAAAAGGCATTTGGATAAATACATAGAGAGGAAAACCTTTGAAGGACATGGGCCAAGGGCTAGGAAATGGGGTTAGCTTGGATGGATATTTTGGTCAGCACGGTCCAGTTTGGGCTAAAGGGCCTGTCTCTGTGCTGTAGGACTTGATGACTCTATGACTCTATAATTCCATATGTTTCCATGTTTATGAACAGTCTGTCAAACATAGAAACAAAGGAACTAGGAGCAGGAGGAGGCCATTCAGCCCTTTGAGTCAGCTCTGCCAGTCAATATGACCATGGCTGATAATTCAACTTAGTCCCTGTTCCCACTTTCTTCCCCATAACTTTTAATTCCTTTCGTCCTAAGAACTATATCTATCCTCTTCTTGAAAACATTGACTGTTTTAGGCTCAGGTGCTTCCTGTGACAGAATGTCCCACTAGCTTCCCAGGCTCTGGCTAAAGAAATGTCTCCTCATTTCAGTCTGAAATGGCCTTTCCCTTTTCTTTAAACTGTAATTCCTGGTTCTGGATTCCCCAGTCATCAGGAACACCTTTCCTTGTTTTTCCAGTTTTGTCTTGTTCACATTTTGAAGGTTTCAATGTGATTCCTCTCAATCTTCTCACCTCCAGTGAATATAGTCCTAACTGATCCAGTTTCTCATCAGATCTAAGGAATCCCAGGAATCAGTCTGGTATAACTTCACTGCCCTCCCTCCACAGCCAGAACATCCTTCCTCAGATAAGGAGATCAAAACTGCACCCAACAGAATCATAAAATCACACAGTACAGAAGAGGCTCTTCAGCCCATTAACTGCATACCAGCCAAACTACACTAAACCTACACCAGTCCCACTTTCCAACATGAGGCCCCGAGCTTGAATGTTATGACATTTCAACTGCTCACCCAAGTACTTTTTAAAATTTTGGTGTTTTCCCACCTCAACTAGCCTCCCAGGCTGTGCCTTCCAGACCCATACCACCCTCTGGGTGAAAAACATTTTCCTCAAAACATATTGAAGTCTCCTATCTTTCACATTGAATGTGAGCCAACTTGTTATTGACCCTCCCATGAAGGAGAACAGCTGCTTTCTATCCACCCTGTCCATTCCCCTCATAACCTGATACACCTCTATCAGATCCCCCCCTCCACTTTCTCTGCTCTGAAGAAAATAACCCTGAGCTGATCCAATTTCTCTTCATCACTGAGAAATTCCATCCCACGCAACATCCTGGTGATTCTCTTCTGTACTCCATCCAGTGCAACCACCTCCTTCCTACAGTGTGGTGACCTGAACTGCACACAGTATTCCAGCTGTGGCCTAACCAATGTTCTGCTTAACTACAGCATATCCTCCTGTTTTAATAACCCAATACATGAAATGACCAAGGAAAGTGTTCCCTGTGCCTTCATAACTGCTCTGTTAACCTGTTTTGCCACATTCAGGAATCAGTGGACAAGCACCCCAAGATCACTCTGTTCAATTAAGCTTCCTCAGTTCAAAGAACAAAGAAAAGCACAGGAACAGGCCCTTCGGCCCTCTCAGCCTGCACCGATCCAGATCCTCTATCTAAACCTGTCACCTATTTTCCAAGGACCTGTATCCCTGTGCTCCCTGCCCATTCATGTATCTGTCTAGATACACCTTTAATTATGCTATCATGCTGGCCTCTACCACCTCCACTGGCAACGCATTCTAGGCACCAACCACCCTCTGTGTAAAGAACTTTCCATGCATATCTCCCTTAAACCTTTCCCCTCTCACCTTGAACTCATGACTCCTAGTAATTGAGTCCTCCACTCTGGGAAAGAGCTTCTTGCTATCCACCCTGTTTACACCTCTCATGATTTTGTAGGACCCCCCTCAATCTTCAACATTCTAATGAAAATAATCCTAATCTACTCAACCTCTCTTCATAACTCGCGCCCTCCCTACCAGGCAATCTTGGTGAACCTCCTCTGCACCCTCTCCAAAGCATCCACATCCTTCTGGTAATGTGGCAACCAGAACTGTATGTAGTATTCCAAATGTGGCCAAGCCAAACTCTGATACAATTGTAATATGACCTACCAACTCTTGTACGCAGTACCTCGTCCAATGAAGGAAAGCATGCCATATGCCTTCTTGACCACTCTATTGACCTGCGTTGCCACCATCAGGGTACAATGGACCTAAACACCCAGATCTCTCTGCACATTACTTTTCCTCAGGGCTTTCTATTCACTGTATAGTTCACTCTAGAATTGGATCTTCCAAGATTCATCAGCTCGCATTTGACCGGATTGAACTCCATGTGTCCGTTTCTCTGCCCAACTCTCCAATCTATCTATATTCTGCTGTATTCTCTGACAGTCCCCATCACTATCTGCTCTTCCACCAATCTTCGTGTCATCTGCAGACTCGTTAATCAGACCTATACCTTCCTCCAGATCATTGATGTATATCACAAACACGAGTGGTTTGTGCACGGATCCCTGTGGAACACCATTAGTCACAGTTCTCCATTTTGAGAAACTCATTTCCACTACTACTCTCTGTCTCCTGTTGCCCAGCCTGTTCTCTATCCATCTAGCTAGTACACCCTGGGCCTCATGCAACTTTACTTTCTTCATCCGGTTACCATGGGGAACCTGATCAAACACCTTTCTGAAGTCCATGTATATGACAATGACAGCCCTTCCCTTATCAATCAACTTTGTCATTTCTTCAAAGAATTCTATTAGGTTAGTAAGACATAACATTCCCTGCACAAAGCCTTGCTGCCTATCACTGATAAACCCATTTCCTTCCAAATATAAATAGATCCTATCCCTCAGTATCTTCTCCAGCAACTTCCCTACCACTGACGTCAGGCTGTCCAGTCGAGAATTACCTGGATTATCCTTGCTGTGCTTCTTAAACAAGGGGACAACATCAGCAATTCTCCAGTCCTCTGGGACCTCACCCATGTTCAAGATTGCGACAAAGATATCTGTTAAGGCCCCAGTTATTTCCTCTGTTGCTTCCCTCAGTAACCTGGGATAGATCCCATCCATATCCTTCAAATGTTGTCCACCTTAATGCCTTTTAGAATACCCAACACTTCTCCCTTCCTTATGGCGACTTGACCTAGAGTAATCAAACATGTATCCCTCACCTCAACATCTGTCATGTCCCTCTCCTTGGTGAATACTGAAACAAAGGACTCATTGAGAATCTCAGCCATTTTCTCTGACTACACACATAACTTTCCTCCTTTGTCCTTGAGTGGGCCAACCCTTTCTCTAGTCACCCTCTTGCTCCTTATATATGAATAAAAGGTTTTGGGATTTTCCTGAACACTATTTGTTAATGAGATTCCATGACCCCTTTTAGCCCTTTTAATTCCTCATTTCAGATTGGTCCTACTTTCCCGATATTCTTTCAAAGCTTTGTCTGTTTTCAGCCACCTAGACCTTATGTATGCATCCTCTTTCCTCTTAGCTAGTCTCACAATTTCACCGGTCATCCAGGGTTCCCTAATCTTGATTTCAATCCCTCAGTTTTACAGGGACATGTCTGTCCTGACTCGAACCAACCTTTCTTTAAAAGCATCCCACATATCAAATGTGGATTTACCCTCAAACAGCTGCTCCTCATCCACATTCCCCAGCTCCTGCTGAATTTTGCTATAGTTGACCTTACCCTAGTTTAGCCCTCTTCCTTTAGGACCACTCTTGTGAGTATTCTAAAACTTATAGAGTTGTGATCACTGTTTCCAAAGAAATCCCTGACTGAAATTTCAACCACCTGGCCGGGCTCATTCCCCAACACCAAGTCCAGTATGGCCCCTTCCTGAGTTGGACTATTTACATACTGCTCTATAAAATCCTCCTGGATACTCCTTACAAATTCTGCTCCATCTAAATCTCGAACACTAAGTGAAACCCAGTCAATGTTGGGAAAATTGCAACATTACAATTTCTGTTTGTAATTTTTATTAATGACTTAGATGAGGGAGTCGAAGGGTGGGTCAGTAAATTTGCAGATGATACGAAGATAGGTGGAGTTGTGGACAGTGAGGAGGGCTGTTGTCGGCTGCAGAGGGACTTAGATATGATGCAGAGCTGGGCTGAGGAGTGGCAGATGGAGTTCAACCCTGCCAAGTGTGAGGTTGTCCATTTTGGAAGAACAAATAAGAATGCGGAATACAGGATTAATGGTAGGGTTCTTAGTCAGGTGGAGGAACAGAGGGATCTTGGGGTCTATGTACATAGATCTTTGAAGGTTGCCACTCAGGTGGATAGAGTTTGTAAGAAGGCCTATGGAGTATTATCGTTCATTAGCAGAGGGATTGAATTCAAGAGTCGTGAAGTGATGTTGCAGCTGTACAGGACTTTGGTTAGGCCACAGTTGGAGTACTGTGTGCAGTTCTGGTCGCCTCACTTTAGGAAAGATGTGGAAGCTTTGGAGAGGGTGCAGAGAAGATTTACCAGGATGTTGCCTGGAATGGAGAGGAAGTCGTACGAGGATAGGTTGAGAGTTCTCGGCCTTTTCTCGTTGGAACGGCGAAGGATGAGGGGTGACTTGATAGAGGTTTATAAGATGATCAGAGGAATAGATAGAGTAGACAGTCAGAAACTTTTTCCCCGGGTACAACAGAGTGTTACAAGGGGACATAAATTTAAGGTGAAGGGTGGAAGGTATAGGGGAGATGTCAGGGGTGGGTTCTTTACCCAGAGAGTGGTGGGGGCATGGAATGCGCTGCCCATGGGAGTGGTAGAGTCGGAATCATTGGCGACCTTTAAGCGGCATTTGGATAGGTACATGGATGGGTACTTAATCTAGGTTAGAAGTTCGGCACAACATCGTGGGCCGAAGGGCCTGTTCTGTGCTGTATTGTTCTATGTTCTATGTTCTAAAATTAAAATCTCCCATCACCACCACCTTCTTGATCCTACATCTTTCCGTGATGCGTTCACATATTTGTACCTCTATCTCACGCTCACTGTTGGGAGGCATATAATTCAGCCCCAACATTGTTCCCACTCCCTTCCTGTTTCTGAGCTCTGCCCAAATTGCCTCACTGCTCGAGTCCTCCATAGTGCCCTCCTTCAGTACAGCTGTGATATCCTCTCTGACCAGTAACGCAACTCCTCCACCCCTTTTGCCTCCCTTTCTATCCCACTTGAAGTATCTGTATCCTCTGGATATTTAGTTGCCAATCTTGCCCTTCCCTCAACCTCAGTAATAGCAATAACATCACCGGTGTCTCACTGGTTAGCACTGCTGCCTCACAGTGCCAGGAACGCGGTTTCGATTCCAACCTTGGGTGACTGTCCATGTGGAGTTTACACATTCTCCCCGTGTCTGCATGGGTTTCCTCCGGGTGCTCTGGTTACCGCCCACAATCCAAAGATGTGCAGGTTAGGTGAATTGGCCATGCTAAATTACTCACTGTATTAGTCAGGAGTAAATACAGAGTATGGGAATGGGTCTGGGTGAGTTACTCTTTGGAGGGTTGGTGTGGACTTGCTGGGCCAGAGGGCCTGTTTCTGCACTGTAGGGAATCTAATCTAATCATTATACTGCCAGGTACTAATCTAAGCCCTAATTTTCTCTGCCTTACTTACTGCATTAAAACAAATGTACCTAAGACCACTTGTCCCTTTGTTTTCATCATCTGCTCCCTAGCTACTCTTCCCCGTAGTCACGCTGCCTTCATTATCTAGTTTCTTACAGGCTTTAGTTACTACCTCCTAACTGTCCACTAACCTCCTTATTTTGTTCCCATCCCCCGGTCATATTAGCTTAAACCCTCCCCAACAGCGGTAACAAAATCACCCCCAAGGACATTGGTTCCAGCCTTACTCAGGTGTAGACTGTCTGATTTGTAATAGTCCCACTTCCCCCAGAACCGGTTCCAATGTCCCAAAAATCTGAAAACCTCCCGACTGCACCATCTCTCAAGCCACTCAGTAATCCAGCCTATTTTTTCATTTCTACTCCGACTAGCACATGGCACTGGTAGCAATCCTGAGATTACTACCTCTGAGGTTGTACTTTTTAACTTGACTCCCTAAATTCTACTTGTTGGATCTCAGCCCGTTTATTACCGATATCATTGGTGCCTATGTGCACCATGACAGATGGGTGTTCAACCTCCCCCTTCAGAATGTCCTATAGCCGATCTGAAATGTCTCTGACCCATGCATCTGGGAGGCAACATACCATTTGGAAGTCTCGTTCTCCACCACAGAACCAACTGTATACTCCCCTTACAATTGAATCCCCAATGACTATTCCCCTTCCACTCTTTTTCCCACCCTTCTGTACAGCACAGCCAGCCATGGTGCCATGAATCTGGCTCCTGCTGCTTTCCCCTGGTGAGCCATCTCCCCCAACAGTGTCCAAAACGGTATATCTCTTTTGGAGGGAGATGACCGCAGAGGACACCTGCACTGCCTTTCTGCTCTTTCTCTGCCTTTTGGTCACCCATTCCCTTTTTACCTAAGCAATCCTAATCTCTGGTGTGACCCATTCACTAAATGTGCTATCCACGCTCTCCTCAGCATCATGGATGCTCCAAAGTGAGTCCATCCAAAGCTCCATAGCTGTCATGCGGGGCAGGCATGAGAAAGCCTTGGTGCGTAAGATTAAGAAAAACCCTCAGGCATTCTATACTTATGTGAGGAAAAACATGATGGTTAGAGTGAGGGTAGGGCCGATCAGGGATAGTGGATGGAGCTTGTGCCGTGTTGTACAGTAAGTCCTTAATGAATACTTTGTTTCAATAGTCACTAGTGAGAGGGACTTTGTCATTTGTGAGGACAGCGTGATACAGGCTGATACACTCAAACAGATGTTAAGAAGGAGGATGTGCTGATAATTTTGAAAAGCATGAAAATAGATAAGTCCCCTGGGCCAGACTGGATATACCCAACGTTACTACGGGAAGTGAAGGAAGAGATTGCTGTGCCTTTGGTGATGATGTTTGCATCTTGTCCACTGGAGTAGTACCAGATGATTGGAGTGTGGCAAATGTTATTCCCTTGTTCAAGAAAGGGATTTGGGATAACCCTGGGAATTACAGACCAGTCAGTCTTTCATCAGTGGTGGGCAAATTATTGGAGAAGATTCTGAGGTTTGTAAAAGCAAAGCTTGATTAGAAATACTCAGCATGGCTTTGTGAGGGGCAGGTAATGTATCACAAGCCTTATTCAATTTTTTGAGGGTGTGACAAAACAACTTTATGAAGATTGGACATTGACAGGATGCAAGGTTGGGCTGAGAAGTGACAGATGGAGTTCAAACTGGAAAAGTGTGAAGTGATTCATTTTGGAAGATTGAATTTGAATGCAGATGTCAAGGTTAAAGGCAGGGTTCTTGGCAGTGTGGAGGAACAGAGGGATCTTGGGGTCCACATCCAGAGATCCCTTAAAGTTGCCGCCCAAGTTGATCGGGTTGTTAACAAGGTATATGGTGTGTTTTGGTAGCTGGGGGGAATTGCGTTCAAGAGTGGCAAGGTTATGCTGCAGTCCAATAAAGCCTTGGTTAAACCACACTAGGAATATTGTGTTCAGTTCTGGTTGCCTCACTATAGGAAGAATGTGGAAGCTTTCGAGAGGGTGCAGTGGAGATTTACCAGGATGCTGCCTGGACTGGAGGCCATGTCTTATGAGCAAATGTTGAAGGAGCAAGGGTTTTTCTCATTGAAGTGAAAAAGGATGAGAGGTAACTTGATAGAGGTAAACAAGATGATGACAGGCATAGATAGAGTGGATACCAGAGACTTTTCCCAGGGCAGAAATGGCTATCATGAGGGGGCATAATTTTAAGGTGATTGAAGGAAGGTTTAGGGGAGACGTCGGAGGTAGGTTCTTTACACAGAGTGTGGTGGGTGCATGGAATGCACTGCCAGAGTGGTAGTAGAATCAGATAGACTAGGGACATTTAAGTGACTGTTGGATAGGCACATGGATAATAGTAAGATGTAGGATATGAAGGTTAGTTTGATCTTAGAGTGGGATAAAAGGTTGGCACAACATCGAGGGCTGAAGGGCCTCTACTGTACTGTTCTATGTACTATGCTTTATATTCTATGTTCGCTGTTCTACGCCCCAAGCCTAGGCAGCTTGTCTCCCAATGATCGAATAAGATGCCAAATTGGAGACCAAGTTAGGGGCAGGCTCAAGCTGTGAACTCAAGTCTTCAATAGGGAACTGGAGATTGAGTTGAAGAAAAAAAATTAGCTGGGTTATAGTGAGAAAGAGGGAGGTGGGACCAATTGGGGATGTGTGTTTCCTCCAATGAGCAATATGTGAATAATAGTATTCCCAGGGATCTGTGCTGGGACCTCAGCTTTTTATGATATTTCTCAATAACTTAGATGAATGCAGAGAAAGCCATATATCTAAGGTTGCTGACCACACTGACTGAGGGGAGGGAGGGTGGAGGACAGGGAGAGTGAAGGACAGGGAGGTGGTTGAGAACAAGGATGAGAATTTTAAAATCAGATGTTGCTGGACCAGGAGCAAATGTCGGTCAGCGAGCACGGTGTGGGATGGGAGAATGGGACTTGGTGTGAGTTCAGATACAAGCAGCACAGTTTGGGATGAGCTGAAGTTTATGATGGGCACTGGCTATGATACGGTTCAGGACAACATTGGAATGGTCACGTTTGGAGTCCAAAAGACATGGCTGAGATTTTCAGTGGCTGATCTTTGTGATATGGGGGATATAAGGCTTAGATCATTCTCAGAAATGAAGCCAAGGTTGGAAAGAGTCTGGTTGAGCAGCAGATAGTGCTCAGGGAGAGGGATGGAGTTTGTGCTGGGAGCTGAAGAGGATGGCTTTGATCTTTCCAACGTGTTTCACAGTGAGCCTGGCTCCTCAGTCCTGACTGCTCTTAGCTGCTGTGATTGTCACTGATTGGACACTTATTATGAGAGATTCTGACCACAGCAGAAAGCCCCAGTGTAAAAAATAACTGCAAAGACTGTCAGATCGCAAGGTTGAAACTTCACCAAGAGAGGAAGTGAAAGAAGGAGTTCGGAGCAGCTGGATGTTTGTTACTGAGACAGGAGAAAACTGTGAACTGTCTGCATTCCCTGGAATCTGACAGCACAGGGGGATGGCCATTCAGCCCATTGTGCCTGTGAGTGACCCAGTTAGTCTCACTCTCCATCTATCTCCCCCTAACCCAGCAAATCTTTCCTTTTCAGCTTGATCTCTCAGTCCCTCTTACAGACCTGGGTCCACAGCATGAGGCTGTCTGTCATTTGTCATCTCATTCATTCATTGGTAGACTGGGCTGGGGAATGGAGTTCAGGACCTTGAACATTCCCTCTCCCCTCCTGAGGGACTCTTCGCTTGGTTTTACACATTCACTCATTGGATGTGAGCGTCACTGGCTGGGTCAGCATTTGCTACCCATCCCTAGTTGCCTTTGAGAAGGTGCTGCCTTATTGAACCGCTATAGATCACATACGGTATGTTGACCCACAATGTCCTTAAGGAGGCAATTCCAGGATTTTGATCCACTTACAGTGATGGAACAGTGATATATTTCCAAGTCAGGATGTTATGTGCCTTGGAGATGAATTTGCAGACATGCTGTTCCCATATATCTGCTGCTCTTGTCCTTCTAACTGGAGCTGTTCATGTGTTTGGAAGGTACCAAAAGAACTGCAGCTGCTGTAAATCAGAGACAAAAACAGAAATTGCTGGAAAGCTCAGCAGGTTTGGCAGCATCTGTGAAGAGAAATCAGAGTTAACGCTTTGGGGCACGTGACCCTTCATACTTGAGCTTTTCTTACAATTTCTATTTTTGGGTTTGGAAGGTGTTGTATGAGGATCTTTGGTGAATCTCTGCAGTGTATCTTACAGATAATACACATTGCTGCGACTAAGTGTCAATGGTGGTAAGATGGCTGCTTTGTGGATGTGATGGCAATCAAGCAGGCTGCTTTGCTCTGAACAGTATCAAGTTTTTTGAGTGCATAAGGGAGACATAGGATATGATTGACATGAATAGGAAAGGTTAGAGAGATATGGGCCAAACACAGGCAAATGGGACTCGTTCAGGTTTGGAAACCTGGTCGGCATGGACAAGTTTGATGTAGGGTCTGTGATTCTATGACACCATCACTCTATGAATGTTGTTGGAACTGCACCCATCCAGACAATGGGGGGTATTCTATCACAATTCTGAGTTGTGCCTTGTTGATGATCGACAGGCTTTGGGGGAATCAGGAGGTGAGTTACTAGATGCAGTATTGCTAGCCTCGAGCTTGCTCTTGTAACCACTGTGTTTCCGTGGTGAGCCAATTGAGTTTTTGGATGTTGACAGTGGGGATTCAGTGATAATAATCCAATTCACTGTCAAGGGGTGATGGTTGGATTGTCTCTTATTGGCCTGGCACTTGCATGGAACCAATGTGAAATGTCGCTTTTCAGACTAAACCTGGATATTGTCCACATGTTGGTGCATCTGATCATGGACTGCTTCAGTTTTTGAGGAGTTGTGAATGATGCTGAACATTATGGAATCATTGGCAATCATCACCACTTCTGAGCTTGCCTTGAGTTGCTCTATCTGTTCAAAGTCTGTCCTATTTAGCACAGTGTTAGTACCACACAGCACAATGGAGGGTATTCTCAATGTGACGGTCAGACTTTGTTTCCACAAGGACTCTGTGATGGTCACTCTTACACATACAGGACAGATGCAACTAAAGCCACAAGATTGGTGAAGTTGAGGGCAAGTAGATTTTTCCCTCTTGTTGTTTCCTTCACTACCAGCTGCAGGCCCAGTCCTACAGCTTTGTCCTTTAGGACCCGACCAGCTCGATCAGTAGTGCTACTGCTGAGCCACTCTCAGTGGTGGGCATTGAAATCCCCCACCCAGAGTACATTCTGTGCTGTCACCACTCTCACTGCTTCCGCCATGTGCTGTTCAACATGGAAGAGAGACTGATTCACCAGCCGAGGGAGGGCGGTATGTGATGATCAACAGGAGGTTTCCTCACCCATGTTTAACCTGGTGTCATGAGACTCCATGGGGTCTGGAGTCAGCGGAGAGGACTCCCAAGGTAACTCCCTCCTGGCTGTACACCACTGTATTGCCAGCTCTGCTGGGTCTGCCCTTCTGGTGGGACAGGACACATTCAGGGGCAGTGATGGCGGTGTCTGGGACATTGTCTGTAAGGTATGATTCTGTGAGTATGACTGTGTCAGGCTGTTGCTTGACTAGTCTGTGAGACAGCTCTCCTGAATTTGGCACTTAGCCCCCAGATGTCAGTAAGGAGATAGAGCAGGGTGGACAGGGCTATTTCTGTCATTGTCGTTTTGATGTTTAGATCGATGCTGGGTGGTCTGTCCCATCTTATTTCTTTGTCGAGACGTCATCACTATTTATACAACTAAGTGCCTTGCTTGGCCAGCTCAGAGGGCAGTTCAGAGCCAACCACATTGCTGGGGGAGAGTGCCATGGACCCTGAGAGTATATTCTGACTCCCCCACTTCCCCATTCTGTATATGGAAGGCTCGAGCCTCTCAGCGGGATATTCACTTGCTGGAGCTATCACCTCCACCCCCCCCCCCCCCCCCCCCCGCACAATTCTGTCCCCACATAAAATCCACACAGGTCTTGAATTCACATAGCGCCTTCAATGTCCAAAACATTCCAAGATGATTCACAAAGTTGCAGCAATTGGGAGGGGGTGGATAAACATAAGAACTAGGAGCAGGAGCAGGCAATTCAGCCCCTCGAGCCCGCTCCACCATTTAATACAATCATGGATGATCCCATCTCAGCCTCAACTCCACTTTCCTGCCCACTCTCCATCATCCTTTAACCCATTACCAACTAAAAATCTGTCCATCTCCTCCTTGATGTGAGACCGGGAAGGGACCACTCCATTTCAGACAGTTGGGATTTATGGAGTATGGATGGGGGAAGCTGGGAGAGGACATCGGAAGCATGGAGTGGGAAAAGCAGGAATGAAGGTTTCTGTGTTCAAGGGGCTGATGTAATGCAGAGGCGGACAATGTTGTGGGAATGGAAATCAGAGGCCTATTTGGGGTTTAATGCTGAGATACTGGAAAGTATAATGGGAAGAAGCCCCATGTTTATTGATCTCAGTTGGAACTTCCCGCGGGAATGAGGCACATATCTAGTGGTCTCTATTGGAAGGTACAGGGGGAAGGAGGCCCATGGTTCCTGTTATCTGTTGGAACATCCGGTAGAAAGGAGGCCCATGTTTACTGGTATCAATTGGATGATCCAATGGTATGGACGTCCATGTTTACTGGTCTCCATTGGACTGTCCATTGGGAAGGAAGTCCCAGTTTGCTGGCTTCTATTGGAGGGTCCAGTGGGAAGGATGCCCATGTTTGATAGTGTCTATTGCAGGGTGGTCCATATTTATTAGCAGACTGTCCAGTGGAAGGAGTTCCATGTTTACTGGTCCCTTTTGGAGAGTCCAGTGGGTCATGGACACCATGGTGGGTATGGGGCTGAGTTCCATTCTGTTATAACTATGTGATTATCCAGCTCTCATCCCAGTGAAACACCCTGACCTGGAGACTGATCATGGAAGGGGAAGGACAGAGGAAAGGATTGGAACATGTTGTGCATGGACAGGATGGGTCAGTTGGTCAGAGCCTGTCCTGTCCCTCCAGTTCACACTGATGGCTTGAGGATCTCCTCTCTCTGCTGGGCCTTCATGGAATGAGATTTGTGTCCAAACCAGTCCCCAGTGAGAATAGGCCAACAGCACAGAACTGCCCTTCATTTGACAAGAATCTGTCCATCTTCCTGAGAGAGGCTAAAGCCTGCTCAGTGTGGGAAATGGAGCCTTACTCCAGGAGAAGACATGCCTCTGGGGTCAATGGTTAACATCCACTCATGAGGCAAAGTAGAGGGGGATTCACCCTGCACTTAAATATTGCCACCTGGCAGACTGTGGAAAAGAGAGAGAAGAGAGTCAGTGACAGAGATAGAGGGAGAGGGTGTGTGTGAGAAGGTGAGAAATAGAGAATGAGGAGTGTCTGGGACAGTGTGAGATGTGTGAAGCGAGTGAGTGAGAGGTAGAGGGAGGTAGAGATGGTGAGGTTGAGGGATAGAGAGAGAGAAATAATGTGTTACTGAGAGGGATGGAGAAAGAGAAAGAGAGAAACAGAAAGAGAAAGAGAGTGTGAGACTAAGAGTGAAAGGAATCAGGATAGAAGGGTTGGATTGTGAGTGAGAGAGGGAGAGAGACAAGAGTAGGATTTGAGACAGAGTGCAGGAGAGAGAGAGAGAGGGAGACTGTAGAGACGGAAGAGAGGGAGGAAGAGTAAAAGAGGAAGGAATAGAGAGGGGCAGATCACAATTGGAGGGAGTGAGGGAGTGAATGAGGGAAACAGTGAGAGGTGAAGAAATGGAGATTGTGAGACAGAGTGAAGAAGCAAAAGAGAGTTAGAGAGAGTGGCTATGAGACAGAGTGGGAGAGATAGAATATGAGAGAGATTAAGAGTGGGAGAGAGATGTAGAGAGAAAGACATGGCAGATGAGAGACAGAGAGACAGTGATAGAGAGAGAGCGAGACACGTTCTGGACATCACATTCTGGGAAGGATGTGATTGTACTAGAGAGGGTACAGAGGAGATTTACCAGGACGCTGCCTGGCCTGGAGGGTCTGAGCGATGAGGAAAGATTAGAAAGACTGGAATTGTTTTCCTTGGAGCAGTGAAGATTGAGAGGGGACCTGACAGAGGGCTGTAAGATTATGAGATGCAGAGATAGGATTGGTAGGAAGGCACCTTTTCCATGAGTAGAGGGAACAAGACCAAGGGGCAGAGATTGAAGGTAACACCAACATAGAGACACAGAAACTCAGAGTAGGAATAGGCCATTCGGCCCTTTGAGTATCTCTGTCATTCAATATGTCCATGGATGTTCCTCTGTCTTAATGCCATATTCCTATCATCTTCCCATACCCCTTGATGTTGTTAAAATGCAAAACAATTACCTCTGTCTTTTTCTTGAACATATTCAGTCCTTTGTCCTCAACAACTTGAACAGAATTCCACAGGTTGACCATCCTCTGAGTGAAGAAATGTTTCCTCATCTCAGTCCGAAAGGTCTACCCTGTACCCCCCGAGACTGTGTCCCCTGGTTCCAGACTCCCCAACCTTGGGAAACCTCCTTCCAGCATCAAGTCTGTCCAGCCCTGTTAGAATGTTATACATTGCAGTCAGACCTCCTCTCATCCTTCTCAACTCAAGTGAGTTCAGGTTCAGTTGAGGTAGACCCTGAGAAGAGAATTGAGAAATGTTTTCGCTCAGAGGGTGGTAGGAGTCTGGAACTCACTACCTGAAAGGCTGGTTGAGTCACAAACTCTCATGACATTGGAGCAGTGTTTAGATATTTTTGTCGACCAATACAGACACAATGGGCCAAATGGCCTCATTCAGTGTTGTTCACATCAATGATTCTCTGTGACAGAGAGAGAGAGAGAGAAGAGGAAGTGTGAGGGGCTGACGTGGCTCTCTCTGTCTGACGCCATTTTCATACTGAGGAACACCCAGTCAGACTCTCACAGGCTGCAGCTTTATAAAGCAGAGCCCAGTGAAGGGAGAGTTTATCAGGAACCAGGCCCAGGGACAGGAGCACACACCATGATTTCACACATCTAACTGATCTGGCCCCTGGAATTCTGCGTCGCAGGTACAAATCTCTCTCCTTCCACCTTGAATCTTTAGCTGCTCTCCATTTCACTCCAATTCCACTGACTTGTGATTGAAGGGAAAATGCTGAAACCAGAGGAAAGCTCAGTGTCTCCAACAATCTCTCATTTGACAGGCTCTTTCTGTGACAGTTCTGACTTCACTGTGTTTCTCTCTGATCCCTCAGGTATCAGTGGGGACATCATCATGAGCCGGTCTCCCCCGGTGCTGTCAGTGGGACTGGGCCAGACCGCAACCATCACCTGTACGGCCAGTCAATCTGTTAGCAAGTGGGTTAACTGGTACCAGCAGTGAGAAGGTCAGAAACCCTCTCTCCTGATCTATGAAACAACAACTCGAAACACAGGAGTCTCCGAGTGATTCACTGGCAGAGGATATGGGACCAGTTTCACCCTGACAATCAGCAACGTTCAGAATGAGGATGTCGCTGACTATTACTGTATGTAGTATAACAGCTACTCTTATGTTTGGTAAAGGAACCAAGCTCAGACTGAGTAAGTAAACCTCAATCCTCTGTTATTAACCCTTTCAATTTCTAAACACAATTTCTAAAACACAAATGCTGAATTGTTGAAGGTGTCAGTGGGGAGCTGCAGTGAATGAAATGGTTGATTGAGGAGCACTGTGTCTAACAGGGTGTCCAGCTGTATTTCTTTAGTTCCATTGCCCCCTTTAAGCAGCAAGATCTAAGTCAGTTAGTTTTACTCACCGTGTGGAGGAGCTCTGTCCATTTGCAGCCTGTGGTCCCATTCCTGCAGCATGGAGTGAAATCAGTGAGTAGCCTCCTGCCGGTCTCAGTGTGACAGACACCGGCAGAGTTTGATGTGAGCTCTGGCTCCCTGTCCCAGTCTCTGATCTCACTGACCTCAGCAGCAGCAGCAGCAGCAGCAGCACAGTGAGACACCGAGCTCCCACCTCCCCCAGCTTTAACTCTGCTCAATCACACAATCACAGAATTGTTACAGTGCACAAGGAGGCCATTCTGCTCATCCTGTCTGTACTGGCTCTCTGAATGAGCAATTCACTGAGTTCCTTCTGCCTTCTCCCTGTCACCCTGCACATTGTTCCTTTTCAAATAACAGTCTCATTCCCTTCGGAATGTTTCAATTGAAGCTGCCTCCACCACACTCTCAGGCAGTGCATTCCACACCTTAACCACTCACTGGCTGAACATGTTGTTCCCCATCTCACTTTTGTTACTTTTCCCAATCACTTTCAATCTGTGGTCTCTCGGTCTCAATCCTTTCTCAACTGGGAACATTTTCTCCCTATTTACTCTGTCCAGGCCCCTCCTGGTTTTGAATTCCTCGAACAAATCTCCTCTCAGCCTTCTCCAAAGAAGACAGTCCCAAATTCTCCAATTAATCTTCATAACTGATGTTCCTCATCCCTGAATGATCTTTGGGAATATTTTTGCCATCGCTACAAAACATTCACCTCCTTCTTGAATTCTTCACATCATCTATGTCTCTCATGATTTTCTAAACCTCTGTAAGGTCACTCCTCAGAACCTTCTGCTTCAGGGTAAAAAGTCCCAGCTTTTCCAGCCTCTCATAGTTCTGGAGTCATACAGCGTGGAAACAGACCTTTCAGTTCAACTTGTCCATACTAACCAGATATCCTAAACTGACCTCATCCCATTTGCCAGCATTTGGCTTACATCCCTCGAAACCCTCCTATCCATGTACCCATCCCAATGTGTTTTAAATGCTGTAATTGTATCTGCCTCCAATACTTTCTCTGGCAGCTCAATCCATACACATACCACCCTCTGTGTGACAAGTTACCCCTCAGGTCCCTTTTGAATCTTTTGCTTCTCACTTTAAACCCATACCGTCTTGTTTTGGACTCCCTTACTGAAGGAAAATACCTTGGAGTTACATCCTGTCCATGCCCCTCATTATTTTATAAACATGTATAATGTCAATCCTCAGCCTCCAATGCTCCAGGGAAAATAGCCCCAGTCTATTCAGCCTTTTCCTGTAGCTCAAACCCTCCAGTTCCTGGTCATGTCCTGGTAAATCTTTTCCACAGCTTTTTAAATTTAACAACATCCTTCCTATCGCTGGATGAGGAATTGTTCACATTGTTCCCAAAGTGGCCTCACCAGTCTCCTGTCCAGCTGCAACCTGATGTCCCAACTCTGATACTTCGTGCAGTGACCAATAAAGGCAAGTGTACCCAACACCTTCTTCATCACCCTGTCTCCCTGAGACTCCACCTTCAAGGAATAATGCACCTGCACCTTGAGGTCTTTATGTTCAGCAACATTCCACAGGGCCCTACCATTAACTGTATAACTCCTGCCCTGGTTTGTCTTTCCAAAATGCAACATCTCACATTTATCTAAACTGAACTCCATTTGCCACACCTCTGCCCATTGCCCCATGTGATCAAGGTCCCGCTGTACCCTGAGATCATCTTCGTCACTATCCACTGTTGCACCAGTTTTGGTGTCATTTACAAACTTAACATTACTCCGATGTTCACACCCAAATCATTTACTTAAATGACGAAAAGCAATGGACGAAGCACCAATTCTTTTTGAAAAGTGTGGTGCTGGAAAAGCGCAGCAGACCAGGCAGCATCCGAGGAGCAGGAGAATCGACGTTTCGGGCATAAGCCCTTCTTCAGGAATTAGGCTGGTGTGCCAAGCAGGCTGAGATTAAAGGTAGAGGTGAGGGAATTTGGGGGACGGGCGCCGGGAATACGAGAGGTGGAAGGAGGTGAGGGTGAGGGTGATAGGCCGGAGAGGGGGTGGGGGCGGAAAGATCGGGAAGAGGATTGCAGGTCAAGAGGGCAGTGCTGAATCCAGGGACTGGGACTGAGATAATGTTGGGGGAGGGGAAATGAGGAAGCTGGAGAAATCTACATTCATCCCGTGTGGTTGGAGGGTTCCTAGGCGGAAGATGAGGCGCTCTTCCTCCTGGTTAGATTAGATTAGATTAGATTACATTACAGTGTGGAAACATGCCCTACGGCCCAACAAGTCCACACCGCCCCGCCGAAGCGCAACCCACCCATACCCCTACATTTACCCCTTACCTAACACTACAGGCAATTTAGCATGGCCAATTCACCTGACCTGCACATCTTTGAATTGTGGGAGGAAACCGGAGCACCCGGAGGAAACCCACGCAGACATGGGGAGAACATGCAAACTCCACACAGTCAGTCGCCTGAGGCGGGAATTGAACCCGGGTCTCTGGCACTGTGAGGCAGCAGTGCTAACCACTGTGCCACCGTGCCACCCTTGGAGGGTTGGAGGATTCCTAGGCAGAAGATGAGGCGCTCTGCCTCCAGCATCTCAACTTCCGCCTCGGAACCCTCCAACGAGGAGGAAGAGCGCCTCATCTTCCATCTAAGAACCCTCCAACCATACAGGATGAATGTAGATTTCTCCAGCTTCCTCATTTCACAGATCTCCACTGAGAACGAGACTCACGGTTGGTGCGTTGCCTCCCAAGTGCCAGGATATCTCGGATCCTGTCTTTGGGGTCCTGAAGGGAGAGTGTGCCCAGCCCCAAGTCATGCTTCACATAGGTACCAACGACATAGGCAGAAAGAGGGATAGGGATGTAAGGCAGGATTTCAGGGGGCTAGGGTGGAAGCTGAGAGTTAAAACAAACACAGTTGTTTTCTCTGGTTTGTTGCCCGGACCACATGATAGCAAGGCAAGGAATAGAGAGAGATATCAGTTGAACACGTGGCTGCAGGGATGGTGCAGGAGGGAGGGTTTCAAGTACTCCCTCCCTTGGGGCTCATTCTGAGGAAGGTGGGACCTCTACAAACAGGACGGTCATCACTTGAACCAGAGGGGTACTAATATCCTGGCTGGGAAATTTGCTGGTGCTATTTGGGTGGGTTTAAACCAGCGCAGCAGGGGGATGGGAACCTGAGGTGTCGTTCCAGTGCACAGGAGGATAAGAGTAGGGAGGGCATGGACAGAATTTCATGGTCACAGGAATGTGCTGGCAGATAGCAAGCTGGTTTGATGTGTGTCTACTTCAATGCCAGAAGTATCCGAAATAAGTTAGGTGAGCTTGCAGCATGGATAGGTACCTGGTGCTTTGATGTTGTGGCCATTTCAGAGACATGGATAGAACAGGGTCAGGAATATTGCAAGTACCAAGGTTTAGATCTTTCGTTAAGAACAGGCAAGATGTTAAAAGAGGGGGAGGTGTGGCTTTGTTAGTCAAGGACAGCATAATGGTGGCTGAAAGAATTTTTGACGAGGTAGTATGGGCTGAGGTTAGAAACAGGTACAGAAGAGGTCACACTCCTGGGAGTTTTTTATTGGCCTCTGCAGAGTTTCATGGAGGTGGAGGAGAGGATTGACAAAATGATTCTGGCTAGGAGTGAAAGGAACAGGGTGATCATTATGGAGACTTTTCTCCAACATTGACTGGAAATGCTATAACTCGGCACTGGGCGGCATGGTGGCACAGTGATTAGCACTGCAGCCTCACAGCGCCAGAGACCAGGGTTCAGTTCCCGCCTCGGGCAACTGTCTGTGTGAAGTTTGCACATTCTCCCCGTGTCTGCATAGGTTTCGTCCGGGTGCTCAGGTTTCCTCCCACAATCCAAAAAATGTGCAGGTTAGGTGAGTTGGCCATGCTGGATAGCCTGTAATGTTAGGTGAAGGGGTAAATGTAGGGGAGTGGGTCTGGGTGGGTTGCTCTTCGGAGGGTCGGTGTGGATTGTTGGGCTGGAGGGCCTGTTTCCATACTGAGTAATCTGATCAAGTATGTCGGATGGATCAGGTTTTGTCGAATGTGTGCAGGAGGGTTTCCTGACACAGTATGTCGAAGGGCTGACAAGACGGGAGGCCACAGTGGATCTGGTGCTTGGTAATGAACCAGGTCAGGTGTTTGATTTAGTTGTAGGTAAGCACTTTGGAGAGAGTGACCAAAATTCAGTTACATTTAGTTTATCGATGGAAAGGGATAGATACATGCCATAGGGCAAGAGTTATCGATGGGGCAAGGGCAATTATAATGTGATCAGGCAAGACTTAGGATACATAGAATGGGGGAGAAAAATGCAGGGGATGGGGCCAATCAAAGTGTGGAGCTGGCTTCAGGAACAGATATTGCATGTCCTTGATAGGTATGTCCCTGTCAGGCAGGGAGGAAGTGATAAGGTAAAGGAACTGTGGTTTACTATAGAAATTGCATCTCTTGTTAAGCAGAAGGAAAGAGGCTTCTGTGACAATGAGACAAGATGGTTCAGACGAAGTGATAGAGATTAGCAGATTAGCTAATTAGGAAGGATTTAAAGAAAGAGTTAAGAAGAGCAAAGAGAAGACATGAGCAGTCCTTAGCAGGTAGGACCCTTAAGCTTTCTATAGGTACGTGATGAATAAAAGGTTGACTAGGGTAGGAATAGGGCCAGTCAAAGACAGAATTGGGAAGTTGTGTATGTACTCTGTGGAGGTCAGAGAGGTGCTAAATGAATATTTCTCATTGGTTTTCACTCAGGGAAAGGAGAATATTGTAGAGGAAAAGAATGAGATACGAGATATTAGACGAGAAAGGATCAAGGTGAGTAGGGAAGAGGTGTTACCTATTCTAGATGGAGTGAAAGTCGACAAGCCCCTTGGGCCCCATGGGATTTATCCGAGGATTCTCTGGCAAGTTGTGGAGGAGATGGAGGAGCCTTTGGCTTTGATCTTTGAATCATCATTGTCTACATGTTTAGTACCAGAGGACTGGAGGATTACGAATGTTGTGCCCTTGTTGAAGAAGGGCAGCAGAGATGACCCAGGTAATTATAGACCAGTGAGCCTTACATCCATTGTAGGAAAAGATTTGGAAAGGATTATAAGAGATAGGATTTATAACCATCTAGCAAGCACAACTTGATTTCAGATAGTCAACATGATTTTGTCAAGTGCAGGTCATGTCATAAACCTCATTGAGGTTTTTGAGAAGGTGACCAAGCATGTTAACAAGGGTAGAGCAGTTGACATGGTGTATCTGGACTTCAGTAAAGCCTTTGATAAGGTTCCACATGGTAGGCTGTTGGAGAAAATGCAGAGGCTTGGGATTGAGGGTGATTCAGCAGTTTGGATTAGAAACTGGCTTTCTGAAAGAAGGCAGCGAGTGATGGTTGATGGAAAATATTTAGTCTGGAGTCCGTTTACGAGTGGTGTGCCACAAGGATCTGTTTTGGGACCACTGCTGTTTGTCATTTTTATAAATGACTTGGACACAGGCACAGGTGGATAGATTAGTAAATTTGCAGATGACACTAAAGTTGGTGGAGTGATGGACATTGTGGAAGAATGTTGCACGTTGCTGGGGGTCTTGGATAAACTGCAAAATTGGGCTAAGAGGTGGCAAATGGAGTTCAATGCAGCTAAATATGAGGTGACTCATTTTAGGAAGAATAACAGGAAGGCAGAGGACTGGGTCAACGGAAAGATTCTTGGTAGTGTGGATGTATAGCGGAATCTTGAAGTCCATTTACATAGATCCCTGAAAGTTGCTGCCCAGGTTGATAATGCTATTAAGAAGGCAGAGTGTGTGTTAAGTTTTATTGGGAGAGGGATTGAGTTCCAGAGCCATAATGTCATGCTGCAACTATACAAAACGTTAGTGCAGCTGCACTTGGAATACTGTGTACAGTTCTGGTCGCCTCATTACAGGAAGGATGTGGAAGCATTGGAAAAGGTGCAGAGGAGATTTACCAGGACGTTGCCTGGTCTGGAGGGAAGGTCTTATGAGGAAAGGCTGAGAGACTTGGGTCTGTTCTCATTGGAAAGAAGAAGGCTAAGAGGGGATTTGATAGAGACATTCAAGATGATCAGAGGATTAGATAGGGTAGACAGTGAAGTCCTTTCCCTCAGATGATGATGTCAGCTTGTACGAGGGGGCATAACTATAAATTGAGGGATGATAGAGTTAAGACAAATGTCAGAGGCAGGTTCTTTACTCAGACAGTAGTAAGGGCAAGGAATGTCCTGCCTGCCAATGTAGTTATCTCAACCACATTAGGGAGATTTAAACAATCCTTGGATAAGTACATGGATGATGATGGGATAACATAGAGCATGAGCTTAGATTGGTTCATAGGTCGGTGCAACATCGAGGGCTGAAGAGCCCGTTCTGCGCTGTATTGTTCTACCTACCTCTCTATCCAGTCTGAAAAGCAACACTTTACCACCACTCTCTGTTTCCTATCTTCAAGCCAATTTTTTACTCAAATAGCTAGCTCCCCCTGGATCCCATGTGGTCTAACTTTACAAACCAGTTTCTCATGTGGAACCTTGTCAAACACTTTCTCAAGTCCATATAGACAATGAAAGAAGGTCCCTGAAGAAGGGCTTATGCCCAAAACGTCGATTCTCCTGTTCCCTGGATGCTGCCTGACCTGCTGCGCTTTTCCAGCAACACATTTTCAGCTCTGATCTCCAGCATCTGCAGACCTCACTTTCTCCTCCATATAGACAATGTCTACTGTTCTGCCTTCATCAATCTTCCTTGTCACCTCCTCAATCAAATTAGGGAGACATAATTTTCCATGTACAAAACCACACTGATTATCTAAATGGATATAAATCCTGTCCCTCAGAATCCACTCCAACATCTTACCCAGCACTGACATCAGGCTCACTGGTCTATAGTTCCCTGGCTTTTCCTTACAGCCTTTCTTCAATAATGGCATAACATTAGCCAACCTCTCTGGTTCTCCAGCACCTTACCTATGCTTGTCAATGATGAAAATATCTCAGTCAGGGGCTCAACAATCTTTTCCCTCATTTCCCAAAATGTTCTGGGATACACCTGATCAGGTCCTTGGGATTTATTGACCTTTATATGACCTTTAGCATCTCCTCATTTGTATGTGGACTCTTTTCAAGACATCACTATTTTTCAAAAATCCTGAGTTTTCATGCCCTTCTCCACAATAAATACTGACCTGAAATATTTGTTTAGGATCTCACCCATCTCCTGTGTCATACCAAAATACAGCACTCACATTTATCTGAATTAAACTCCATCTGCCATTCCTCAGCCCACTGGCCCAGTTGGTCAAGATCCCATTATACTCTGACACAGCCTTCTTTACTGTCCACGATGCCACCTGAAACTTCACCTGAACACACTCTCACAACTCTGGCCCCTCTCTGCCTGTTACACTGCTACTACCCCAGTCTATATTCAGAAATTAAATCCCCCCTTTCCCCCACATTAAAACGACTCTATCACACTTTCAGGTCTCTGTAAATTTCTTGCATTTGTATTCCTTCACATCCTTCCCACTGGGTGGTGACTTATTGACTGCACTGAGAATTCTGTGGACCTTGGTGTTCCTCTCTGATATTCCCCCTGGCTCCCACAGTCCTGCCAAGTTAGTTTAAATTCTCTCCAACAGCACTAGTAAATCATTCCAAAGGAGCTCAGTGCCAGCTCTGTTCAGGAGCAACACTGTCTGGTCTGTCCAGGTCCCATCTCCCCAAGACCCAGTCCCAATGTCCCAAGAATCTGAAGACCTCCCTTCTGGATCCTCTTTCAAGCCCCACATTCACCTGTGTTACCCTCCCGTTCCTCTTCTCACTTGTGTGGGGCACTGGGAGTAATCCGGAGATTCCTACATTATAGTTCCTGCTGCTAATTCCCTCCCGAGCTCCTTAAATTCTGACTGCAGGACCACATCCCTTTTCTCCCTCTGTCACTGGGACCGATGTGGACCATGACTGCTGCCTGTTCCCCCTCTCCCCTCAGGGTGCTCTGCAGCTGTTCAGTGACATCCTTGACCCTGGCACCAGGGAGACAACACACCATCCTGGATTCCCATCTGCAGCTGCAGAAACACCTATCGATTGCCCTCGCTCTCGAATCTCCTCTCACTATCGCTCTTCAGAGTCTTCCTTGTGTCCCCCTGAACAGCTGAAATCCCCGTGGTGCCGTGGACTTATCTCTGGCTGCACTCCCCAGATGTACCATCATTCTCATCAGGATTCCAAACTGAATCCTGGTTGGACAATGGGATGCACTCAGGGGATTCCTGTACTAGCTGCCTGGTCCTTTTGGACTGTCTGCTGCTTCCCCATTCCCTCTCTCCCTGCATACTCTGAAGCTGCAGAGTGACCACATCTAGAAACGTTTCTCCACGGAGCTCTCAGCCTCATGGACGCTCCACACTGACACCAGCTGCTGGTCAAGCTCCGAAACCTGGATCTCCAACTGCTGTCACTGACCACACTTCCTCCACTCATGGTGGGAAGCATTCAGATCCTAGCTACCTCTGTTTGAAGTACGCTCAATGACATGGCCTCCCTAGCCTTCTGCAGTGAGTTCCACAGATTCACAACCCTATGGCGGATGGAATTCCTCCTTATCTTAGTTCAAAAGGGTCTTCCCTTCACTCTGAGGCTGTGCCGTCAGGTTCCGGTCTCTTCCCCTGTTGGAAACATCTTCTCCACATCCACTCGAGACAGGTCTCTCAGTGTTCTGTAAGTTTTAATGAGATTCCCTTCATCCTTCTAAACTCCATCAAGTCCTCAACTGTTCCTCATATGATAGCCCTTCATCCCCAAGATCATTCTTGTAAAACTCTTCTGTACACCCTCCAATGCCTGCACATTCTTCCTTATATACAGGGCCCAAAACTGCTTACAATACATGAATTGTGTTCTGACCTTATATGGCTTCAGCAGTACACCTCTTTCCTTGTGATTAGATTCCCTACACTACGGAAACAGGCCCTTCAGCCCAATAAGTCTACACCGACCCTCTGAAGAGCAACCCATCCAGACCCTTTCCCCTATATTTATCCCTGACTAATGCACATAGCACGACGGGCAATTTATCATGGCCAATTCACCTAACCTGCACTCTTTGGACTGTGGGAGGAAACCGGAGCACCCGGAGGAAACCCACGCAGACACGAGGAGAATGTGCAAACTCCACACAGACAGTTGCCCGAGACAGGAATCGAACCCGGGTCCCCGGCGCTGTGAGGCAGCAGTGCTAACCACTGAGCCACCGTGCCGCATGTTCTAGCCTTCTGGAAATGAATGCTGACATTGTATTTGTGCTCCTAACTGCCAACTGAACCTACATGGTAATGTTAAGAAAAACCTGATTATGACTCCTCAGTACCTTTGTGATTCAGATTTGTGAATCCTTTCCTCATTTAAAAAACAGTCTATGCCTTTATCCTTCTTACTAAAGTGCATAAGCTCACACTTTCCCACACTGTATTCCATCTGCCACTTCTTTGTCCACTCTTTGAGCCTGATCAACTCCTTCTTCAGCTTCTCCACTTCCTCAACACGACCTGTCCCTCCACTTATCTTTGGGTTACCTGCAGATTGAGCAACAATGTCCTCAGATACTTCATCCAGATCATTAATGAATCATTCATTTTTGGTGAATAGCTGTAGTCCCAGCACGGACCTTTGCAGAACCACACTAGTCACCGGTTGCCATCCTGAAAAAGATCCCTTTATCCCACTCTCTGCCTTCTGCCAGGTGGCCAACCTTCTATCCATGCCAAGACCTTGCCCCTAACACCATGGGCTCTTCTCTTCTTTAGTAGCCTCCTGTATGGCACATTGTCAAAGGCTGTCTGTAAATCCAAATAGATCACGTCCACAGGCTCTCCTTTATCTAACTTGTTCATTCCTTCCTCCAAGAATTCAAACAGATTTGTCAGGCCACCCCTTGATGAAGCCATGCTGACACAGCCCGACTTGACCATGCACTTCCAACCCCCCTGCAATCTCATCCTTAAACTGAAGTCTACAATCTGACTAAAGACTGAGGTCAGACTGACCAGCTTATAATTTCCCATCTTCTGCCTCCCTCCTTTCTGAAACAGGGGCTTTACATTAGCCATTTTACAGTCCTCTTGAACTCTCCAACTCCAGTGATTCCTGAAAGATCACCACCAATGCTTCCACAATCTGCTCAGCTATCTTCTTCAAACTCTGGGGTGTAGTCTATCCAGTCCGGCTGATTTATCCATCTCAGAACTTTCAGCTTCTCCAGCAACTTCTCCTCAGTGATCACCATTACTCTCATCTCTGCCCCTGAATCTCTTTAAGTTCTAGTATACTACTGGTGTCTTCTATTGTGAAGACTAATGTAAAGTCACTATTCAGATCCTCTGCCATTTCCTTGTTCCCCATTAGTACTTCTCCAGCCTCATTTTCCAGCAGTTCAACATCCAGTCTTGCCTTCCTCTTAGCTTTTATATTTCGACAAAAATACAGTCTTGCAATCTTCTTTTATATTACTGGCTGGCAAACCTTCATATTTCATCTTCTAACCCCTTATTGTATTTTTAGTTATAAACTTACAGAATCCTTGGGTTTTAAAATACAGCACAGAGTAAAAAAGCAAGGAAGCAATGCTACACCTCTACAGATCACTGATCAGACCAGATTTGGAAGATTGTGTTCAGTTATGAACACCTTATTTAAAGAGCCATATTAAAACCCTGGAGACAGGTGAAAGGAGTTTTATCGAAATGATACCAGGAATGAGTGATTTTAGATACAAGGAAAGTTTAGAGAGATTGGGCTTATTCCCCTCTGAGCAGAGAAGATTAAGAGGTGATCTTATAGAGTTGTTCACTGTTTTGAACAATTTTTGACAGGGTTAAGGAGGATATTTTGTTTCCATGAGTTGGTATGTCTGTAACTAGAGGCAACAATTTCAAGATGGTCAACAAGGCAGCTTGGAGTGAGATGAGGGAGTTGTTAGGATTTGGAACATGCTACCTGACAGGATGGTGGAGGTGGATTCTGTTGGAGGTTTCAACGTGCATATTGCAAATGAATAAAGTTAGAGAGCAACAGAGATCGGACTGGAGAGTGGAACTAGCTGGATGGCTCTTTCTAGAGCCAGCACAGACATGATGGGTTGAATAGCCTCCTTCTGTATTGTAAATTCTATTATTCCATTTCATCCTGTCAGCTCTTTGCTTTCCTCAGGTCCTGTTCAATGTCACTCCTGCATTTTCTATCCTCCTCTCAGCTTTCTGCAGGTTTGAACTCCAGATAACCAACATCACCTTCCCTGTTTGGTCTGCCCTACTCTGGCTGCCTTTTGACATCCCAGGCTGAAAGTCTAGATTTGGAAGTCCCACCCTTACTCCTTGTGGGAACAGATTCTGAATGATCTCTGTCTCCTCCTTTGAGGGATCCTACTGCCCTGACACTGATTTCCTATCATGTCGCTGGTCCAGTCCCCTTTTACCAAAGCACCGCACAGTTTAGTAAAATATGTCACTCCCAAATGAAAACTTTTACACTTGCTCCATTGTTCTCCATTTCCATCCCTCCTCTCAATCTCACTGAGTTCTGATCCCTGTCACTGAAATGCTCCCCCACTGATCACCCTTCTAGCTGCCCACATTCATTTCCTAAATTATGGTCCAAACTGTCCCTTCTCTTTCACCATCACCTTCTCAGGGGCAATTAGGGATGGGCAATAAATGCTGGCCCTGCCAGTGACACTCACATCCCAAGAAGCAATTTAAACAATGTCTGTTCTTTCGTCGGGTTTGTTAGGTATTGGCTACAAATGTTCAAATGTTTTCCCAGTGAATATTCTGAAAGTTGAAACTGGCAGGGATTAAAATTGATTTTCTTGTCTTTCAGGCCGTGATAACTCTCAGCCCAAGCTGACCCTGCTGCCCCCCTCCCCAGAGCAGGTAGATGCCAAGGGCACTGCCACCCTGGTGTGCCTTGCCAATCACTTCTATCCCGATGAGCTGGAGGTGCAGTGGAAGAAGGATGGTGCAGTCATTTCGGACGGGGTTCAGACCAGCAACTACCTGCGAGCTTCGGACAGCACCTACAGTGTCAGCAGCCTGCTGACCCTCTCTGGGTCTGACTGGGAGTCCAACGCTCGCTTCTCCTGTGCCCTCACCCACACAACCCTCCCCTCTCCCCTCAGCAAAACAGCATCAGGAGATCAGAATGTGTGTACAGTGTTTGAGACAGTCCACAGAGGAGACACAACTTTAAATAGGACAGGGCTGAGCTGGCAGGGCAAAGATCATTGTGAGCATTAAATTTCAATTCTTTTCCTTTTCAGAACTCCTCAGAGGCATTTCTGAGGTTCAGGAGTTCAGGCACGTCATTGGGACAGTGTCGAGAGACCTTTACAGTGTGTCAAACCTCATGCTGTTCTTGTCCGGTGAGTGTTTGATTGGAACAGGGGTGATTTGTGATGTCAAGTAAAATCTCTTCAAGTTGCTGAAGATTGTCAGCTGTACAAAACAATGTGAACCTCAGAAGTTTCTGCTTCAGTAAACCAGATCTCCTTCCTGCTCAGCCACCAGCTCCAATTTAAGGTTTTATCACTGTTTAAAGGGACAAGATTCTCATGTTATTGAGAAAATCTCCACAAGTGATTTCCTCAAGCTCCATTCTGGCTGTGAATTTGAGCAACCTCCTCTGTCTGGGCTGTTAATTGCTGACTGTTTTCTGTTAATGTCAATCTGGAAAAGGGAGTAAAGGTGAAGAAGATTCACCTCTGTGTGTTTTGGAAATGGACCACTCCGTTCAGCTGATTGGCTGCATTTCCGCATGACATTGTCACAATTGGCTGCTTGGCCTGTCAATCAATACGGCATCTGTTGTCGTATAGACTGACAGCCAATCATCAATCATTTTCAAATGATCTCTTCGATCTGAATCTGTGGAGGTTACAAGATTCCAAACAGAACAGAAACTGAAATCTGTTGGGACTCAATGATTCCAATCTCAGGCATTCCCCTTCACTCTGTTGGTCCAGGCCCAGTTGCTGGGATTGCACTGTGCACTCTCTGCTGCATGCTGGATAGTACCTGAAATGATCTTAGGCCAAGCTCTGTCACTGCAGGCTGTGTCTCTCTGAGTGCGAGTGTACTACATAATGCTGCCTGGAGATGTCACTCCGAGTGTGGGTGTGTTATTCAGAGAGACACCTCCAGGCAGCATGGAGTGTGAGCATGTTACTCAGTGCTGTCTGACGTTCGGAGTGTTTATGTTAGTCAATGTTGCCTGGAAGTGGCTCTGAGTGTGTGTGTGCTATTCTGTACTGCCTGTAGGTATCGCACTGAGTGTGAGTGTCACTGTGCTGCCTGTAGGTGTCGCTAAGGCATTTGTCTTGGACCTGCTGGAGGTGTATGTCAGTATGCTTCGGGCAGGTACCATGAGTGAATCCATGAGGAAAGGCATCATCACCCTCATCTACAAGTGGAAGGGGGAGAGGGAGGAACTCAAAAGTTGGAGACCAATCTCACTGTTGAATGCGGATTACAAAATTCTGTCAAAGGTAATCGCCAACCGGGTCAGGTCTGCTCTGGGGTCGGTGATTCACCCTGACCAAACCTGTGCTGTGCCGGGCAGGAAGATCTCTGAGAGTCTCGCACTCCTCAGGGATACGATCGCCTACGTGCAGGACAGAGGGTTGGACACCTGTCTGATCAGCCTGGACCAGGAGAAAGCCTTTGACAGGATATCACACAGGTATATGAGAGATGTTCTCTCCAAAATGGGCTTTGGGGAGGGAATTTGCAATTGTATCAGACTGCTGTACACCAACATTGTCAGTGCAGTCTCAATCAACGGGTGGGAATCAGATAGCTTCCCAGTCAGATCTGGAGTCAGGCAGGGCTGCCCTCTCTCTCCTGCCTTGTTTGTGTGCTGCATAGAGCCATTTGCCGAGTCCATCAGGAAGGATGCGAGCCTGAGAGGGGTGACTATTCCTGGCAGCGGGGGCCTGAAGGTTAAGGCCTCCCTGTACATGGATGACGTCGCCGTTTTCTGCTCGGATCCGCTGTCCGTGCGCAGACTCATGCGCATATGTGACCAGTTCGAATGGGCCTCAGGGGCCAAGGTAAACCGAGACAAGAGCGAGGCCATGCTCTTCGGGAACTGGGCTGACCAATCCTCGATCCCCTTCACCGTCAGGACCGACAACCTGAAGGTGTTGGGTATTTGGTTTGGAGGGGCTGGGGTGTGCGCCAAGTCTTGGGAGGAGCGTATCAGCAAAGTGAGGCAGAAACTGGGCAGATGGAAGCTACGGTCGCTCTCCATTGCGGGAAAAAACCTGGTCATCAGGTGTGAGGCACTGTCATTGCTATTATACGTGGCACAGGTCTGGCCTATTCCCAGAACCTGTGCCGTTGCAGTCACCTGGGCCATCTTCCAGTTTATATGGAGGTCAAAGATGGACCGGGTCCGAAGAGACTTGCTGTACAAAGATCTGGGCAACGGGGGTAAAAATACACCCAAAGCCACCCTCACCCTGATGGCCACCTTTGTGTGTGGCTGCATCAAGCTGTGCGTGGATCCCCGGTACGCAAACACCAAGTGTCACTACGTACTGAGGTTCGACCTGGCCCTGGTGTTGCGAAGGATGGGCCTGGCCTCGCTGCCGCGGAACGCTCCGAGTAGTTGGACCGTTCCGTATCACCTGTCCTTCGTGGAGAAGTTTATGAAGAAAAACACCTTTGACCACAAGTCCATCAGGAAGTGGTCAGCACGTAGTGTCCTTGAGACCCTTCGGGAAAAGGAGAGGGTGGATCCTATCGAGCGATTCCCTTAGCAGACTGTCAAAGCCATCTGCCTCATCGCCAGAACTTTCCAACAAGCACCAAGACATGGCTTGGCTGGTGGTGAGAAGGGCTCTGCCTGTGAGATCCTTTATGCACACCCGGACTCTCAGCCGCACCGCACGCTGCCCTCGAAGCGGCTGCGGGGGGGACGAGACTGTCACACACCTCCTTCTGGAATGTGCCTATGCAGAAGACGTCTGGAGAGGAATGCAGTAGTGTTTGTCGAGGTTCGTCCCGAGCAGCGCCGTGATGTGGGACTCTGTGCTCTACGGCCTGTTCCCCGGGACGCACACCGAGACGAACATCAACTGTGCCTGGAGGATCATCAACTCGGTGAAGGACGCTCTCTGGGTGGTCCGAAACCTGTTGATCTTCCAGCTGAAGGAGTTGACCCTGACTGAGTGTTGCAGACTGGCACATTCCAAGGTCCAGGACTGTGGTGAAAGGGTTAAAATTGTGTCCCAATACATGTGTGAATCTAACCGAAAATGGAAGGTGTCGCTTAGTCCCGTGTGAATCTTGTTATACACCTTCCCGTGTGAATCTTCTTATCTGTATGTAACCAGAATGGAATGTGTTTTTTAGCCTTGCTCTGCTGTTCACATGAATGTTTATATCTGGAAAAGGGTATATCAACTGGAGAAGTCTCCAGTTCGGTAGAGTCTGCTCCGGGGTTACGTTTAACCGCCGAGCGTGGGTTGTTGGCAACCGCTCTACGAGAACTGACGGCTCCCAGTTTTGGTAACATGTAGAGTGAGTATAAGCCAGACCCGTTGTAAGTACGAGACTGGTGGTGGGGACACTGCGGGGAATAAAACTATATTCTAGCAGACTCGCCTCTTGGCTGTTTGTTCTGTGTCAGACTACTTTCCTGCGAGCCTGGTCCTTGACCTTGAGAATTTTTTAAAACATTTTGGCGTAGCCGGCAGGATCAATCGCAATTGAGGAAAGATTTTGATACAGAACAATGTTTTGGAAAAAGGCTAAGAAACCAGAGGAACAAACTGTGGAGGTCCTGACCGTCCCGGGATGGCATGGGCCGTGGCATGGCGTGGCAGTTTGTTTGAGAAATGGTGGGGGGCGACCGGAGGACTGGGAGGCCGAGGGCGTAGGAACCCCAGGGTCGCTGCTGTCCACCCTTGAGAGGATCCCAGTCCTGCCGAAGAACCCATTGCCTGGGGTACAGCGGAGGATGTGGGCCTGTGCGGCGGCTTGTAGACAACAGTCAGACAAGCGCCAAAAAGCTGAAGCAGAATTAGCCCTCCTGAAACATGAGCAGGGACTCAGTTCGGGAGATGCCTCTATGTTGAGGCAGGAAATTATGAAGTTAAAAGCTGAATTGACAGCATTAACTGAACTAGCAGGACGAACTATTATGTATTTGTCTGCTAAGAAACGGAAAGAGAAAAGGAAGGTCCCTCGAACCCCGGACCCGGTACAAGTACGGGCGTTTGTAGCCCAGTTAAATAACGGGGATCGGTGGGATATCGATCATTGGGATGGGAACATTTGGGGAGATTTAGATGATCAGTACGAAGAGGACCCACCCGTACTCCAAGCTAAACCAGTGGTTAGGAGAAAGCAGGTTCAGAGACGTCTCCCAGTGCAACGGGAGGTAATGTTAGATGAGAAAGGAAACCCTATACGGAATGAACAAGGGGAGGCAATTATGCATGAATTACCGCGGGCTCAGCCTCCCGCAGAATTCTCTGAATTAACGGAAGACTTCACTACCGATGAGGTGCTG